>NW_012106408.1:116076-118685 GCF_000951045.1 Mandrillus leucophaeus
AAGAGTAGACTATGAAATTATCTTTTTTTAATCAACTTTAAAAAATAGCAACGGAATAATAAGACCTTCAATCAGTAGACAGAATAATCAATAAACACGACAAAAAAGATAAAGGAGAAGAAAGTACAATTGATGTTGAAATAGAAATTAATACTATCAGCCACCCTCTAGGCCATAAAACTAATATATCAGGAATTTGAAAAATAAACACAATCTAAGTCTCTGCCAAATGTATGGTAAATTTTGCTAGATTACTAGAGGAAATAAAAAATTTGTTTCCCTGATGAGATATTTTGGCACAAATATTGATGATTTTTCTTTTGATAGTTACATATTCATAACCACTGTAAAAGAGGTGATGAGACCATTCCAAGATGGCTGAATAGGAACATCTCTGGTTTGAAGCTCCCAGCATGATCAACGCTGAAGATGGGTATTTCTGTATTTCCACCTGAGATACCTGGTTCATTTCATTGGGACTGGTTGGGCACTGGGTGCAGCCCACAGAGGGCAAGCCAAAGCAGGACAGGGCATTGCTTCACCCAGGAAGCCCAAGGGATCAGGGTATTTCCCTTTCCTAGCCAAGGGAAGCTGTGACTGACTGTACCTGGAAAAACCGTACACTTCTGTCCAAATACTATGCTTTTCCCACAGTCCTAGCAAGCAACAGACCAGGAGATTTTCTCCCGTGCCTGGCTCGGTGGGTCCCACAACCATGGAGCCTTGCTTGCTGGTAGCGCAGCAGTCTGAGATCAACCTGCAAGACTGCAGCCTGGTGGGGGGAGGGGCATCCACCATTGCTGAGGCTTCAGTAGGCAAACAAAGCAGCCTGGAACCTCGAACTGGGCAGAGCCCACCGCAGCTCAGCAAGGCCTATTGCCTCGATAGACTACACCTCTGTGGGCAGGGCATAGCTGAAGAAAAGGCAGCAGAAACTTCTGCAGACTTAAAAGTCCCTGTCTGACAACTCTGAAGAGAGCAGTGGTTCTCCCAGCATGGTATATGAGCTCTGAGAATGGACAGCCTGCCTCCTCAAGTGGGTCCCTGACCACCGTATAGCCTAACTGGGAAACACCTCCCAGTAGGGTCCTACAGACACTTCATACAGGTGGGTGCCCTTCTGGGACAAAGCTTCCAGAGGAAGGATCAGGAAGCAATATTTACTGTTCTGCAATATTTGCTGTTCTGCAGCCTCTGCTGGTGATATCCAAGCAAACAGGGTCTGGAGTGGACCTCCAGCTCACTCCAACAGACCTGCAGCTGAGGGCCCTGACTGTTACAAGGAAAACTAACAAACAGAAAGGAATAGCATCAATATAAACAGAAAGGATATCTACACCAAAACCCCATCTGTAGGTCACCAACATCAACGAACAAAGATAGATAAAACTACAAAGATTGGGAGCAACCAGAGCAGAAAAGCTAAAAATTCTAAAAACCAGAGCACCTCTTCACCTCCAAAGGCTCAGAGCTCTTCACCAGCAATGGAATGAAGCTGGACGGAGAATGAGTTTGACAAGTTCACAGAAGTAGGCTTCAGAAGGTCAATAATAACAAACTTCTCTGAGCTAAAGGAGCAAGTTCAAACTTATAGCAAGGAAGCTAAAAACCTTGAAAAAAAGGTTAGATGAATGGCTAACCAGAATAAACAGTGTAGAGAAGACCTTAAATGACCTGATGGAGCTGAAAACCATGGCATGAGAACTTGTGATGCATGCACAAGCTTCAACAGCCAATTTGGTTAAGTGGAAGAAAGGGTATCAGTGATTGAAGATCAAATTAATGAAATAAAGTGAGAAGACAAGGTTAGAGAAAAAAGAATAAAAAGAAATGAAAAAAGCCTCCAAGAAATATGGGAATATGTGAAAAGACCAAATCTACGTTTGATTGGTGTAAATGAAAGTGACAGGGAGAACGTAATCAAGTTGGAAAACACTTTTCAGTATATTATCCAGGAGAGCTTCTCCAACCTAACAAAGCAGGCCAAAATTCAAATTCAGGAAATACAGAGAACACCACAAAAATACTCCTCGAGGGAGAAATCCCAAGAGAAACATAATCCTCAGATTAACCAAGGTTGAAATGAAGGAAAAAATGTTAAGGGCAGCCAGAGAGAAAGGTTGGATCACCCACAAAGGGAAGCCCATCAGACTAACAGCAGATCTCTCGGCAGAAACCCTACAAGCCAGAAGACAGTGGGGGCCAATATTCAACATTCTCAAAGGAAAGAATTTTCAACCCAGAATTTCATATTCAGCCAAACTAACCTTCAGAAGTGAAGGATAAATAAAATCCTATACAGGCAAATGCTGAGAGATTTTTGTCACCGCCAGGCCTGCCTTATAAGAGCTCCTGAAGGAAACACTAAACATGGAAAGGAACAACGGGTACCAGCCACTGAAAAAACATGCCAAATTGTAAAGACCATTGATGCTATGAAGGAACTGCATCAATTAACAGGCAAAATAACCAGCTAACATCATAATGACAGGATCAAATTCACACATAACAATATTAACCTTAAATGTAAATGGGCTAAAAGCCCCAATTAAAAGACACAAACTGGCAAACTGGATATGGAGTCAAGACCCATCAGTGAGCTGTATTCA
>NW_012106408.1:118790-181493 GCF_000951045.1 Mandrillus leucophaeus
AAAAAAAAAAGCAGGGGTTGCAATCTTAGTCTCTGATAAAACAGACTTTAAACCAACAAAGATCAAAAGAGACAAAGAAGGCTATTACATAATAAGAAAGGGATCCATTTAACAAGAAGAGCTAACTATCTTAAATATATATGCACCCAATACAGGAGCACTCAGGTTCATAAAGCAAGTCCTTAGAGACTTACAAAGAGACTTAGACTCCCACACAATAAAAATGGGTGACTTGACCACTCCACTGTCAAAATTAGACAGATCAATGAGACAGAAGGTTAACAAGGAGATCCAGGACTTAAGCTCTGCTCTACACCAAGCAGACCTAATAGAAATCTACAGAACTCTCTACCCAAAATCAACAAAATATACATTCCTCTTAGCACCACAGTGCACTTATTCTAAAATTGATCACGTAATTGGAAGTAAAGCACTCCTCAGCAAATGTAAAAGAACAGAAATCACAACAAACTATCTCTCAGACCACAGTGCAGTCAAATTTGAATTCAAGATTAAGAAATTCACTCAAAACCACTCAACTATATGTAAACTGAACAACCTGCTCCTGAATGACTACTGGGTACACAACAAAATGAAGGCAGAAATGAAGATATTCTTTGAAACCAACGAGAACAAAGACACAATGTACCAGAATCTCTGGGACACATTTAAAGCAGTGTGTAGAGGGAAATTTATAGCACTAAATGTCCACAAGAGAAAGCAGAAAAGTTCTAAAATCGACACCCTAACATCACAATTAAAAGAACTAGAGAGGCAAGAACAAACAAATTCAAAAACTAGCAGAAGGTAAGAAATAACTAAGATCAGATCAGAACTGAAGGAGATAGAGACACAAAAAAACCCTTCAAAAAAGCAATGAATCTAGGAGTCAGCTTTTTGAAAAGATCAACAATATTGATAGAGCACTAGCCAGAATAATAAAGAAGAAAAGAGAGGAGAATCAAATAGACGCAATAAAAAATGATAAAGGGGCTATCAGCACCAATCCTGCAGAAATACAAACTATCATCAGAGAATACTAGAAATAGCTCTATGCAAATAAACTAAAAAATCTAGAAGAAATGGATAAATTCCTGGACACATAAGCCCCCCCAAGACTAAACCAGGAAGAAGTTGAATCTCTGAATAGACCAATAACAGGCTCTGAAATTGAGGCAATAATTAATAGCCTACCAACCAAAAAAAGTCCTGGCCCAGAGGGATTCACAGCTGAATTCTACCAGAGGTACAGAGAGGAGCTGGTAACATTCCTTTTGAAACTATTTCAGTCAACAGAAAAAGAGGGAATCCTCTCTAATTCATTTTAGGAGGCCAGCATCATCCTGATACCAAAGCCTGGCAGACACACACACACACACACACACACACACACAGAGAATTTTAGACCAATATTCCTGATGAACATTGTTGCAAAAATTCTCAATAAAATACTGGCAAACTGAATCCAGCAGCACATCAAAAAGCTTATCCACCACAATCAAGTTGGCTTCATCCCTGAGATGCAAGGTTGGTTCAACATATGCAAATCAATAAATGTAATCCATCACATAAACAGAACCAAAGACAAAAACCACATGATTATCTCAATAGATGCAGAAAAGACCTTTGACAAAATTCAACAGCCCTTCATAATAAAAACTCTCAATAAACTAGGTATTGATGGACCGTACCTTAAAATAATAAGAGCTATTTATGACAAACACACAGCCAATATCATACTGAATGGGAAAAAAACTGGAATCATTTCCTTTGAAAACCAGAACAAGACAAGGATGCTCTCTCTTAGCATTCCTATTCAACATAGCATTGGAAGTTCTGGCTAGGGCAATCAGGCAAGAGAAAGAAATAAGGGATATTCAATTAGGAAAAGGGGAAGTCAATTTGTCCCTGTTTGCAGATGACATGATTGTATATTTAGAAAATCCCATTGTCTCAGCCCAAAATCTGCTTAAACTGATAAGCAACTTCAGCAAAGTCTCAGGATACAAAATCAATGTGCAAAAATCACAAACCTTCCTATACAACAATAATAGACAAACAGAGAGCCAAATCATAAGTGAACTCACATTCACAATTGCTTCAAAGAGAATAAAGTATCTTGGAATTCAACTTAGAAGAGATGTGAAGGAGCTCTTCAAGGAGAACTACAAACCACTGCTCAATGAAATAAAAGAGGACAGAAACAAATGGAAGAACATTCCATGCTCGTGGATAGGAAGAATCAATATCATGAAAATGGCCATACTGCCCATAGATTCAATGCCATTCCCATCAAGCTACCAATGACTTTCTTCACAGAATTGGAAAAAACTACTTTAAAGTTCATATGGAACCAAAAAAGAACCTGCACTGCCAAGACAATCTTAAGCAAAAAGAACAAAGCTGGAGGCACCACGCTACCTGACTTTAAACTATACTACATGGCTATAGTAACCAAAACAGCATGATACTGTACCAAAACAAATGTATAGACCAATGGAACAGAACAGAGGCCTCAGAAATAACAGCACACATCTAAAACCATCTGATCTTTGGCAAACCTGATGAAAACAAGAAATATGGGGAAAAGATTCCCTATTTAATAAATGGTGCTGGGAAAATTGGCTAGCCATATGTAGAAAACCGAAACTGGATCCCTTTTTTACACCTTATACAAAAATTAATTCAAGATGGATTGAAGACTTAAATGTTAGACCTAAAACCATAAAAATCCTAGAAGAAAACCTAGGTAATACCATTCAGGACATAGGCATGCGCAAGGACTTCATGACTAAAACACAAAAGCAATGACAACAAAAGTCAGATTAGACAAACGGGATCTAATTAAACTAAAGAGCTTCTGCACAGCAAAAGAAACTACCATCAGAGTGAACAGTAACCTACAGAATGGGAGAAAATTTTTACAATCTCCCCATCGGACAAAGGGCTAATATCCAGAATCTATAAAGAACTTAAACAAACTTACAAGAAAAAAACAACCCTATCAAAAAGTGGCCAAAGATATGAACAGACACTTCTCAAAAGAAGACATTTATGCAGCCCACAGACATATGAAAAAATGCTCATCATCACTGGTCATCAGAGAAATCAAAACCACAAAGAGATACTATTTCACACCAGTTAGAATAGAGATCACTAAAAAGTTAGGAAACAACAGATGCTGGAGAGGAGGTGGAGAAATAGGAACGCTTTTACACTGTTGGTGAGAGTGTAAATTATTTTAACCATTATGGATGAAAGTGTGGCGATTCCTCAAGGATCTAGAATTAGAAATATCATGTGACTCTGAGATCCCATTACTGGGTATATACCCAAAGGATTAAAAATCATGATACTATAAAGATGCATGCATACATATGTTTATTGTGGCACTATTCACTTGGAACCAACCCAAATGTCCACCACTGAAAGACTGGATTAAGAAAATGTGGCACATATACACCATGGAATACTATGCAGCCATACAAAAGGATGAATTCATGTCCTTTGCAGGGACATGGATGAAGCCGGAAACCATCATTCTCAGCAAACTGTCACAAGGACAGAAAACCAAACACCACATGTTCTCATTCACAGGTGGGAATTGAACAATGAGAACACCTGGACACAGGGTGGAGAACATCACACACCTGAGGCCTGTCAGGTGGTGGGGGGCTGGGGTAAGGATAGCATTAGGATAAAATACCTAATGTAAATGATGAGTTGATGGGTTCATCAAACCAACATGGCACATGTATAACTGTGTAACAAACCTGCATGTTGTGCACATGTAACCTAGATCTTAAACTATAAAAAAAAATTTAAAAAGGTGACTAAATCTTGATGCAACGTTGCTAAGAAAGATTTTCAGTACTCTATCTGCCACTGACTTAAATACTTTCTATACTATAACTATATTGAATTTAATTTAATAGAAAAATTATATGTTGCATATTTTGGGATGATAAAACTCTGTTGACTAACTATATCTATTAAGATGTTAAAGCAGCAATTCTTCAATAAAAATGTGAAATCAACATTTAGTTTAATATCTTCATCCATATTGACTACTATAATAATATTAAGTGAAAATATTATTGTTCATGATCCAGAAGGCTTGTACTTTGAGTTCCATGCTGTGACCATATGAAATTGTCTTTCTTTAGGAGAACCTGACTGCATTTTTTAGTTGGAAGGAGAGTAAACTGAATATTTGAAGACTCGAGGTAAGTCAACATTGGTTTTCAGAGTTGTTCATAAGTATTTTACTTCTCTTTATTTTTTCCAGAAACATGTAAGCTTTTACTATTCAATTGCCTTTTATTTGGATATGGTCATATATAGTTAGTCCCGGCCAAATATAATTAGAAAAATTTGTATGTTTGGCATTTAAAATAAAGGGAAATAATATATGTGTGTCATCTCTCAAGGAAAATTTTAAAAACTAGTAAATACATGGTTTCTCATGCTTCCCCTCCCTCTAACACTGTCACATGCAGTATTAGAGATCTTGACTCCTCCATCAATCTGGATCCAAGATTCAAGATAATATGAATTAGAGGCCTTAGCAACCTCTTAGTGGACATGCTATAGACATGAGTAATAATATCTTATCTTCATAAGCCACTAACATTTTTGAGTGCTTTACCAAAAAATATCTAGTATACACTGATTGATAAAATAATAATTATTTTCCAGCAATTGGCATTACCTATATATACTAATTAAAACCAAGCTTATTGGGAGGCCGAAGTGGGTGGATCACAAGGTCAGGAGTTTGAGACCAGCCTGTCCAATATGATGAAAGCCCTCCTCTACTAAAAAGTACAAAAATTAGCCAGGTGAGGTGGTGTGCATGTGTAGTCCCAGCCACTCAAGAGGCTGAGGCAGGAGAATCACTTAAACCCAGGGGGCAGAGATTTCAGTGAGCTGAGATCATACCACTGCACTCCAGTCTGGGCAACAGAGTGAGACTCTCTCAAATTAAAAAAAAAAAAAAAAAATCAAGCTTAAGAGAAAATATAGAAAGAAAAAATATAGAGTTAAGTAATAAAGTACAAACTATAAAATAAGAATTGGTAAATAATTATATATGATATACATATGATATATTTTACATGCATATGTTCATATAAATGTATGTATGAATGGCTGTGATATAAATATATGAATAGATATATACCAAGGTATTAATAGTGATTATGGATATGAAATGAGATAGTTAATTTTAGTTATTGTTCTGTTAGCTTCTAGTGTATCATCTAAAGTGTTTCAATAAGTGACAAACAGAAAAAAAAAAAAAAAAACCACAACCTTAAACAAATACTTTTCCTATTAAGCATTCAATTTTTATATCCAAATTAAAACTTTCATTTTCCTTTTTAGGTTTTAGATATTTGGTTTAGCTCAATATATAGAAAAATTGTAGTCTACTTTTATGTATACTTTCCAAAATGAGTTAAAGTGTTAATTGATTTTGCTATTTCATTACTTTGATAAAGGAATATATCACTAAGGATTGTGTAAGTATTATAAATGGACCAATACATTTTTAATAGATAACATATAGTGTTAGAAAAATGTCTTGGGTTCTACTAAAAATAGGTTTTATTTATACAACTTTACTGAGGAAAAAAATAAACTTTTGTGACAATCCTATACCATTATTAAAATAAGTTTGATTGGGATAAAACTGTATTATGGAGATCAAAATAAATGATTTTTTGTCACATTTTAAGAAAATGCCTGTAAAGCACAAGAACGATGCTGGATTAATGTATGCAGTCATGCAAGAATTGCTTCAAATCTTGAAACAAATGTATGGGGGTGTAATAAGGAAAAGAATAACTTTAGGCATTCTTAGGACTACTGATGATGTTTTCCAGGCCTGGTCAAAATAGTAAACTATAATAATTTGCTGGATCTGCTCCAAAACAAGTGATTAAAAAATTATGAAAGAAAGGAGCAAATATGAATAAGAGAAACTAACAAACCTAATATGAAAGACTCTTAGAGAAAGTAAAGGCTGCCTTGAAGTGGAATATGTATTGGCTAGTTGTAGAAAGTAAAAAGTTTCCTCTTCAAAGTTTCCCTTCTTCTTAAAGAATAAATCGTTAAGTGTTAGAAATAATAGTTTCCTTAAAGTCTAACTTTCTTCAAGCCTCCTTGCTTTGTGCTAATAACTCTTTGTTAAGCCCTATTCTATGTAGCTGTTGAACATGCTCACAAGCATGTTTCAGCTCACAGCCTATGTCCCTTCCTTATTTGGAAATGTTATTACTTCTTTAAATCTATCATACGCAACTTCCTCTTTTCCTTTGTTCTTCCTTACCTTTACCTACTTAAAAAAGTTTCAGGTTGTTAGCAAATCGTGTATCAGTTTAGACTGTGAGGTTTGGCTCTAACCAATGGATGCGGGGCACAGCATTAAGGACAACCCAAATGCGTAAGGGATAAATATATCTGCTTTTTCTTTGTTCGGTGTACTCTTGTGGCAAGACTGCTGGCAAGTGTACTCTTTCTGCAGAAAGTACTGAGAGAATTAAATTTATGTTCTTGCTGACAGAATTAAATTTGTGTTCAAGTGTTATTTCTTTGTGGCACCGGGAAACAAGCGTTTTGCATTTCTAACATAGTGGTTGTAACTTGGAGCCAGGGGCATATTGATGCAGCAGAGAAAGGGTAGGTTGAAGGAAATGTGTAAATGTCTGCCCTTGGCTTTTCTTCACATTGTCGTTAAAAATATTGATTATTTTTTAGCCAGTGGCTGTAGTAAAATCAAAGCAGCCTAAAGGCCCTGCTGGAGTCTTCAGTTCAGATCATCTGGTTCTTTCACTTAACCAGTTTCTCCTTGTCCAAACTCCTGAACCTGGTGGATTACAACCTAAAAGGTCCATTACCTTTTACCACCATTTACGAAAGGGTTTCAAATGAAATATCGAGGAGAGAAAAGTGTTCTTCACTGCCTCTCTTTCTAAACAAAAGATGGCAGTTACAGTATTTTCAGCATCGGAATGTAGACATACCCAATGAAACATCGATGAAGAGAAGAAAGTATTGAAGAAAAAGAGAATAAAATTCTAAGACCTAGAGGAAGATGAAAATTGGCAAATTCAAAAGATTCATTGCATGACAAGTAGGCAAGACAGAAAAAATTCCACACCTAAGACACATAACAGTTTACTTATAAATATGAAGCATATAAAGAAAATTCTCAAAGCTTTTGAGAAACAGAGAACATCATCTTTAAAAAAAAAACACTCTTATCAGATGCATATAAGATCTTTAGACAACAACTGTGGATGCCAGTATACGTTTAAATTATAGAAAAAGTACTATGGAGTAATCATTTGAAAGCATTAAAATAAAAATATCATTTTAGAATATAAACTAGCCGTTAAGAACACGAAGGTGACCTGAATAAACGCAAATATAGTCCATGTACTTAGATAAACTATATCCATGAAACAACCTAAATATCAACATAAACTCTATCAACATTGCAATTATTTGTTTAAGAAACTTGATCAATTTACTCCAAAATTTATACAGAGAAGCAAATACCCACTAACAGATGAGCTAACCTGCTAACCAGAAAAATAAATTTTTAAAAGAGGCATCATCCAACTAAAGTTTTAAAAAGTTAAAAAAAAAGATGAATATGATTACATCAAAATTAAGAATTCATATCTGTGAAAGATATCATTGAAGAATCTAATAGATAGTGATATATTAAAAGAATATATTTGCAATGTCCAAAAGCGACAAGAATATGATACCAAGAATATGCATGGAATTCTTATAAATCAGCAAGAAGAGATAAGAAATTTAAAAATAAAGGAAAATTCATAAGAAGATAAATGCTTAAGACTAGAATACATATGACGAGAAATTCAAACTCCTGAGAGATAATGAAATGAAAGATGAAGAATATGAATATGGTAATTGTCAATATTTTGATTCCCTTTGTACCAGGTCCTAAAGCAAGGTCTCGTTGCAGGTAGTTGTGGGAAGTAATCACAATAGTGAGAGGGAAGTACAAGTGCAGGGGTGTAGAGAGTGAGCCATGAAAGGGAGACAGTCCAATTAAGTATGTCTAAATGAGTAGGTGACTGCTATGGCGGACTGGTGCTTGATCCTGTCAACAGTTCTGAGGAAGCACATGGAATGTGCTTACGCCGAGGTTACACCAAAGTTACACCAAGGAATTGAGAAGTGTGGAATCTATCCACTAACTCCTGTTTTTCATTTGTTGTGAACTCCCCTGTAGGCACCAAATCCCTGGCACACACAGGCTTCACTGAATGTGGGTTGGGCAGATTCCAGTGGCTAAATTCTTCAGTCAGAGGAACATAGGAAGCAGGCACTGGAACTGAGAAGCTATCAGTATGTATGGTTGCTGGTAAACTCAGAGATAAGCATAGAGGGCAAGACATTTATGACAGCTGCTACAGTCTACCTCTTGCACTCTTGAAATTCACTCATGGCCCACAATGATCCTACTGTGTAACTCTTCAGGCTGATAGCCAATCATTGTTGGGTAAGCAGATTGTTCACTGCATTTCTATACTCTCATGACATTTGTTTCCGACTATCTTTTTAAGTAAGGTTTGTATAGTAAAGGACTTTTAATGACACAGGTAATATTTCTTTCAGGGCAAAGGCAGGACAGCAAATCTTACTGGTCCCTTTAAAAATATTAAAGTGCTTTAACTTTGGGGTTTCTCAGCTATAACACAGACCCATTGTCTGTGCAGCATCCAAATTGCCCTCTCTGCAATACCTCCATGAATTTGGGAAGCAAGAGGCATCAATATAAATATGAAGTTCATGCTGCTTGTTGTGCTGTGAATAATAATGCTCTTTATCTTAGGCTGGGCACAGTGGCTCACATCAGTTATTCCAGCACTTTGAGAGGCCAAGAAGGGTCATTTGAGCCCAGGAGTTCCAGGCTGCACTGAGATATGATCATATCACCACACTCCAGTCTGGGCAACAGAGTCAGACCCCATCTCTAAAATAATAATGATAATATTTAACAAAAAATTAAAAAAATGCCTTTTGCTTCTAACAGAGGACTCACATATCTTCTTCCAGCATTAGAAAACTGTCAGTTTTATTAGTTTCCCAATAAGGTAGAATCTCATATTTTTCATAACCACAATTTTGAAAAAAAAATAATCTTATGTTAGGGCTAATGGAAGAATCACATATTCTACAGATTTTCCTGGGTCTAAGGACAGAATTGGTTTTTATCCTCTTCTTCCTCTACCACCCATTCAAGATTCCCTTCACTTTTAGTCACATTATTTTCCAAGTGAGGAGACACAGGCCTTTATCTCTGAGAAGTCTAAGCCACTGGTTACCGTGCTTCCCTCAAGCAATATTTAATACATTCACCCACTTACTATAATTACCATATATGAATGCAACAAGTGGTGTCCCCTATCTTCTGATTTATCAGTTTTACTGGTTTAGTGGCATATCAGTAGAAGGAGTCAACATGACAAGGTGGCCATTGCAATTTTAGGTTGAGAGGAACCCTGTGTCCTCTGCTAAAAGTGAATGAGCTTCCCTCAGCAAACCAATCCAAGAATCAGCACCTAAATCCCTTATAGGTTAAAGCTGCATAAACAAGAAGCACAAGTTCCTCAAGTGGATCATAGTGAGAGGGGCCCATCTTAAGTTCATACCCTCCTTCCTGATGCATCAGTTTGGTGCAAAAGTCATTGTAGCTTTTGCCATTGAAAGTAACAGCAAAAACCATGGTGACTTTTGCACCAACGTAATATATATTTTAGCAAAGAGAAACTTCATGATATATTATGACATTTGGAAAAGCATATATACCACATTCTGTAGGACTATTCTCAGCTTCATAGAGTGTCATCTCTTAGCTGGATGACCTAGCTAAGACTTTAGAGATTATTCCAATATCTGTCATGCTGGAAGCTTCTGAGTGAAATGAAAATATAATGTAACTAAAGGATTCCATGACAATCTGCACACTGTCTCACTTTCTTTACCTTAAAAGTATTCCCATTGGTAGGAGACAATATCACGCTGAATGGTATGCTGACATATCAGTAAGTCTGTATTCTTTCTGGTAAATGGCTGTGTATCAATTTTTTTTTTTTTTTCTTTTTGAGACAGAGTGAGACTCTGTCTCCTAGACTGGAGTGTAGTGGTGTGATCTCAGCTCACTGCAACCTCCGCCTCCCAGGTTCAAGCGATTCTCCGATTCTCCTGCCTCAACCCCCCAGGTACCTGGGACTACAGGCACACGCCACCACACTTGGCTAATTTTTTTGTATTTTTAATTGACACGGGGTTTCATCATGTTGACCAGGCTGGTCTTGAACTCCTGACCTCAAATGATCTGCTCGCCTCGGCCTCCCAAAGTGCTGGGATTACAGGCGTGAGCCATCGCACCTGGCCTGTATCATTTTTTCTTTTAATCAAGATCAGAATATTTTGTGTTTACCCCTATAGGTTTATTGAAAAGTTTCTTCTTCACATTTATTTGTTCCCAATATTTCAATATTTTTCCTTCCAGGTACCTGACCAACTAGTCAATATGTTTATCATTGCCTTAAATTTAATATCTATCACTACCTCAAACTTTGTCTTCCTTCATGAAAAGTTGCTAACCAAGTATACTGCTTGGAATTCAATCCAGTAGGGTATTTCCCCTCAATATTACATTTTAATTCTATACCTCATGTGGTTGCAGCCCATTTTCAGCTCACGTATATAGTTCACTGACTCTTCCGTGAGCTAGTCCTCAGTATATTCCTCCTCCATGAGCTAATTTATAAACCAGGCTTAGCTGAGGGAAAGGTATTGATGCAAGAAATGTAGCTGATGTTGAGTTCTTTTTATGTAGTTTACTTAAGCTCCCTATACCTACTACGGCCGAATCACATGAGTTGGAATAATGTCCATCATATGAGAGATAGTGTCGTCACAGGATCCTTAGGTTGTCCCTTCAGCAGCCAGAAACCTCTGTGGCCAGCAATGCCTCAGGTTGCATTTTGCTTGTGCCTGATGGGCTCCTTCTGCCCACGCAACCCAGCAGGCTGCCCTCACTCACATTACCAACCCAAATCCCATGCCTGCCAAGGGCAAATGAGGTGCAGATCTGCAAGGGGTGTGTAAGCCAGCAAGCGCAGGGTCCAGCCACTGCGCACAGTCAGACAGGCCAGCTAGGGTAGAGTGGTCAGTTCCAGGTGCCAGCACAGGTGCTGGCTGCATGTGAGGCTATGTCTGGGCCAGACGTATCACAAGCAGCTTCCACTGTGGGCACCAGTGTCTAGACAAGGGAAATGCAATGGGGCCTGAAAACTTGGAGATGTCAGGAACTGCAGAAGCTCATAAAGGGTGTTATGGCATGTCACAGTCTTGACTTGGGGAGTCCTGAGGTCTGTGCTTCCAGAAGGGCCGTGACTCTTCTCTTCTTGTCCCCTACAACATGACTAGTGGGGGCATGTTTCAGCACTGTTTATGTTACAGCTTTTTCAGTTCCACCATTCAGTGAGTCCCAAGTTCTTGCCGCGAGTCCATGAAGAATGAGGTAAGTGGACAACTGGAGGTTGAGCAAGGTGGAGAGGAGCTTCACTGTGTGACAGAACAGCACTCAGAAGCCCCAAAGTGAGCAGCTCCTTTCTGCAGGCAGATCATCACAATGAGTGTCCAGCTGTCAGCCGAGAGGAGACCAGAAACAGATACTGGGTAGGAGCAGCTCCTTTCTGCAGGCAAGTCATCCCGACAAGTGTACGAGTATGGCTGAGTCCAGAGTTTTTATGGGCTTAGAAGGGAGGAAGGGAGTGCTGATTGATCCATTTGTGACCATGGACTGGAAAAAGCACCGTAAGTTCTCACTCTGGGTTGTAGATTCCACCTGGAACTGGAGGCCTGGGACCCAGGCTTCAGGCCACTCCTAGCTTGAAGGCAAGGTTTCACTGAGGACATGTCCCTTCCCTCCTAGGAACCTGTCTACCTTCTGCTGCCATCAACGTGCCATCCATGGCACCCAGGCTGCAGGGACCAAGGGGCACCAGCAGGCCCATGCTGAGCCACTCTCAGTGCCATCCCATCCCTCCACCCTTCCTCTCTCTCTAAGCTCGTGGTTGCCCAAAGTTTTAGAGGGGGCCGAGATGGTGGTGGGGCTGGAGTGTCAACACCACCCCCCATCCTGAGTGCCTGTACACCTATCTGGGTCACAATAGTACCTGGGCTTGGCTTCAACTTTTCTCTGAAATTGAAGAAGGCACCAGGAGTGAGGAGAGGCCAGAGGTAGGGAGAGGCCAGGAGTGGGGAGTAGGAACTTCTGAGTCTATGGGGGCAGGGAGGTTTCCTGTGTCTCTGAGAGCACGGGGATGCCCGGGTCCGGCGCCATGACTGGGCAGCTGCAGCTGCCATCAGTTTGGTAGGGGGCGGGACTCCTGCAGACTCCACAGTGCATGCAGCCCTAGTCATGCCTGCCCCACTGCAGCTGGCACCACCACAGCAAATAACCCAAACGGGCCACTGCTGCCATCACTGTACTCATCTAAACTTACAAATTTATTTATCTGACAATATAGCTTAGGAAGAACAGAAATAGTTTCATAGTTACTTGATGCATCATTTTTAGGTGCTTAGTCTCATCTAGTGCCTAGCAAAAAGCTAAAGACTGCTTTTTAAAGAGTAATGGTAATTATTATTTACTAATAATTTTCTACTGCAGAAGGTATGTCTTTGCTCCAGAACCCTAGTGGTCTGCACTGTAGCCACCTTTTGTAGTTGCCCTCCACTCCCCATATAGAAACCTGAAACTGTTGCAGATTCATCTCTGCCTCTGGGCCCCATCCAAAACAGGCAGCTCTTTAATCCTTCCCAGATTTGATAGAATCTCAGAACAAGAGTGGAACATGCAAGAGGTCTTTGTGTGTGTGTGTGCGTGTATGTGTGTGTGTGTCAGAAATTAGAACACATTTGCCATATTAATAGCGGCACATCAACTGTTAGAGGCCGTGTGGATAGAGCAGAGTAATGACACTATGTCAGGCCTACTACTCGATCACATTTATATAGCTCACCATTTGCATCATGACTTTTTTTTTTCAGAGATTATACAAAAAAAAATGGAATGGGGATATAATGGGAACTACTACTACTGTATCCTTGAAGTTTTCTAGGGTTGATCTAATTTCTATGATAAATTTGATTACTCTCCAGGTCAGGGACCCTGACTAGAAAGACCTTAACAAGATCAAAGTAAATCCTATTTATTTTACGTGGTCAAGGAACTGAAGGAATGACTTCAGGTCTGAAATAGGTCTGCTAGCCTATTGGACCCACTATGAAACACTTAGGCCAAGTCTCCAAATATCTAACTTGGACTTACTAATTCATTCATTCAAATGAAAAATCATTATGGCATACATCTCAGATATATTTATTGTTGAAGTCATTTTTTTGTATACTATATAATTATAGTGGCAAACGTATTAAGTATCTCTTAGAGAAATGTTGAGGTAATATTTATTTTATATACTTGTGGTATCATTGCAAGGTCCTTCCTTAAGGGACTAAAACTCTAATAAGTGATAAGATCTGTGTCTGAGAAATAGGCCAAATATGGGAACTTGGTGAGAAATAATTATTTTCTTTGTTTATTTTTGACTTTTTTTATTTTTTATTTTTGTCTTTTTTTATTTTTTATTTTTATTTATTTACTTTTTTATTTTACTTTAAGTTCCAGGATATGTCTGCAGAATGTGCAGGTTTGTTACATAGGTACACATAATGAAAATAAGCTCATCATCACTTATTAGACAAATGCAAATGAAAACCACAATGAGATACCATCTCATGTCAGTCAGAATGGCGATTATTAAAAAGTCAGGAAATCATAGGTGCTGGTGAGGCTGTGGAGAAATAGGAACACTTTTACATTGTTGGTGGGAATGTAAATTAGTTCAACCATTGTGGAAGACAGTGTGGCAATTCCTCAAGGATCTAGAACCAGAAATACCATTTGACCCAGCAATCCCATTATTGGGTATATACCCAAAGCATTATAAATCATTCTACTCTAAAGACACAGGCACACGTATGCTTATTGCAGCACTATTTACAATAGTAAAGAGCTGGAACCAAGAAACACATTGATACGTTGTCACTGACACAATTTCTTGAAGACAAAACCTTCCTGGTTTCTATTATTGCCTTGCTGACCATTATGGTATTCATATCGGCTTTGCCTCAGATGGTTAAACGCCACTGTTTCTGTTATTCTGAAATAATATAGTTTGTGTCATCAATTTGATGCCTGGTTTTTGGCAATTTTTTTACGCTTACAACTAAGAGCTTCTCAAGGATGCTGCCAACCCCAATCTTTCCACTAGTGCATTCCTTACAGCTTCAATAAAGGGAAGCCACTTCGACCCTATCAGGGAACATATTCACAGATAGGCTCCCAATTCTCACGTAATAAATGCATGTTATCATGCCCACTTCTCTGAGTTATCTGACTACTTTTGCAATTCTTTTTCAAGGCAGCAATGATTACTTCTTTTTCCAAGCTTCAAGGGAGATTGATTATTTGAAAAATGGCTCAATTATCTACTCCTTTCTATATCTACTTCTTTGCAATATGACTTTGCAGCTCCTCCCAATAAGAGGCAGAGTGTATTACTTTACTCCATCAATCTCACCTGCATCTTTGACTTATTGACCAACAGAGTATAGTGGAAGTGATAGTGTGCCTGTATCTAGCATATAGCTTAAAAAGATTTTCACACTTTTATTTTTGCTCTTGAACCTCTGCTCACTCATGATCTGAGTGAGTGTGAGTTAATCTCTTGGAGAATGAGACTGCAGGAATCAGCCAAGGAGATGCCAGACCAACTACATTCAGACCACTTATCTGCTAATAGCGTATGCCTGAGAAAATGTATTTGACACATATAGGGCCAACCTGGAATAGAAAAAAAAAAAATCTAGCTGCCTCACTGGCTGGTGAATAAATGATTGCTCTTTTAAGCCACTGGGTTTTGTAGTGGTTTTGTTATACAGAATTATTATGACAAGAGAAAATTAGTACAGATCTGTTTCAATAGTGAATTAGAACTGAATAGAGGTATATTTATCAATCCTGACTTATGAGAAATCACAGCCGTATTAGTAAACTCTCATGCTAACCAGCTTTGTAGTCTTCCTCCTCTTTCTCTGGGAAATGCGATCAAGTTTCACTCCCACACGTGTTCTCCATGTTTCTGCGTTACATGTTGACCAGCTTCTGCAGTTCTTTGAAGAAATGTTTTCTTTTTCAATATAATATAAAGCATACTGCCTACATGATACATGCTAAGGCTTTAGATTAGTTATTGATTTAGAGGTCATAGAGGCAAGAGGAAAAAACTGTGAGGAAAAGCAGCATTAATGTATGCATTAGTCTATTTTATACTGGTATAAAGAACTTCCCTGAGATGGGGTAATGTATAAAGGAAATATATTTAATTGACTCGCAGTTCTTGGCATGGCTAGGGAGGTCTCAGAAAACTTATAGTCATGGCAGAAGGGGAAGCAGGCACCTTCGTCACAAGGTGGCAGGAGGAAGAGAAGGGTGAAGGAGAAACTTCCAAACACTTAAAAAACCATCAGATCTTGTGAGAACTCATTCACTATCATGAGAACTGCATGAGGGAAACCGCCTCCATGATATAATCATTCCCTTCCTCAACACTTAGGGATTACAGATCCTCTTATTGACATATGGGGATTACAATTCGAGATGAGATTTGAGTGGGGACACAGAGTCAAACCATATCAATGTACTATCCACCTGTGATATCATGAGACATATGTATATAGGTTTCTATCCACAGTTCCTGGGTCATAATTCCCATAACCCTGGTTATAGTAAACAGACCAGCTCTCTCTGATGTTTTCCTGCCCTCCTTCCAGCTGACAAAGGCAGAACTCTAATCTGACTGTGGATCAGGAGACCCTCATTCCAGAGGGGGTCCTGGCTGATGCCTTGCAGGAAGGAATGCTGCACAGAGAGGCTGAAAAGAATTTGAACAGACAGGCCTTGTTGGGTTTAGATCATAACTTTTTTGTCCATTCACACTTCTACACAGTTATTAATCATGCCTATCCAACGAAACCTTTATAAAAGGTCCAATAGGACAAGGTTCAGGGAGCTTCTAGAGAGCTGAACATGTGGAGGTTCCTAGAAGGTGATGCACTTAGGGAGGGCTGGAATCTCTGCATCCTTTCCCATACCTCACCCTATGCATCTTGTCAACTGTGTTCTTTGTTATAGCCTTTGCAATAAGCCAATAAACATGTTTCTCTGAATCCTTGAGCCACTCCAGCAAATTAGTGAAACCCAGAAAGGGGGCCATGGGAACTCATTTGAAGCCACTGGGTCAGAAGTTATAGAGACCCGGATTTGCAAAAGGTGTCTGAAAGGGGACAATCTTGGAAACTGAGCCTTCAACTTGTGAGATCTGATGCCATCTTCAGGTAGATAGTGTCAGAATTGAATTGGACGACACTCAGCCGGTGTCTGTTGTGCAACAGATTGATTGTTTGTTGGAAGGGAAAAATCCCCACGTATTTTGGGGGTTACAGAAGTCTGTGTGTATTTATGCTTGTTGTGATATAAGAGCAGAAGTAAAACTGTTTGTTTTTTTTCTAAACACTGTCGTAGATAAGGCCTTGCTTGATCTACAGGCAGTGTACATTTTGTCTCTTATAGCAAGAGCTAGGGGATCATTTCTACAAGTTTAAAGGACTCAAAAGCATTTGAATTTCAAAGTTCTCAAGTTGATTTATGCAATATTCTTTCCTTGGTCTCCAGTTCCCAGTACTCTCTATCAAGGGATTAATATTTTTCAGAGAAGGCTGGGGCTGTGAATTTAATAGTTTTGGTGATTCTGCAGTTCTTAAAATCAAAACATGGGTTTTGTTTTCAGCCCATTCTGACTTTTGGCTGCTGACAGCATTGAATCTCTTCAAATTCTGCCAGGAAGGATTTGTGGCTTGCAAAGTGTGCCTTGAATTGATAGGTAACTGACCTGCACCTCAAATTCTCTTTCTTCAAGGTCTTTAGGTCTGTAAATGAGATGTAGCCAACTTTAATATCTTTATAGTCCCTATCACTCCAATATGTTCAAGTGTTAGAGGTATTCAAAAATTGTTGTTTTTCCTTTGTACTTGTATCTAATTTTATTCTCCACAAATGAAGATCTAAATAATTGTGATGCTTCAGTTCTGAATACATTATCACCAGCCCATTTCCCATCATCAGTGGGGTACTTGGTGCCTTCTGACTAGTATTTCATCATGATGGCCACTGCTATTACCTTCACGGTATAGATTTTCTTAAAATAAAACAACGAGTAAAAGTTTGGGACTGAAGTCATTCATCTGAAAAGTTATTACAGGAAGCCCAAGTGAGATAGGAAATGAAGAAACAGGGCTGCTTAATGGGTATGCAAACTGTGCGATCACACAGGGCCAATGCTCAGAAGGGCATCACCCTTAGCTTAATACACTGCTTTCACCATATTGAAATTCTTAGTAATTTATCTCTAAACTTGTGTTCTGTGAGTGAACTATATGGAACAATGAAGCATGTGCATGAGCCTAAGAGATGTGTGCAATATGTACGTCCAATGTTCTGTGCTGTCCCATTCACATAGAGCATTTTTCATGTCCCATGAGTACACAATGCAAATACCGCGGGATTTCAATTAGACAGTATGTCTCCTAAGGCCCAAACATTTAAAAAAAAGAAATGGAGTTGAAAATACAAATTCAAATGAACTAAGATATTAATGGAAAAGATAGGATTTCAATTACAGGGGCTGGAAAAGAGGAAAGAGAGGAGGTAGACAGTGAGAGAAGTAGAGAGAGAGAAAATGAGGTAATGAGAGCTTCAAAAATAACGGTGTAACAAGCACATTTTAATTAATAGGCACCACATTACTTAAAATATCTTTGAAAATGCCAGTTTTCTGATGAGCATCTATAATACTTAAGAGTGAATAACTAATAAATTGAACACTTGGTTGTGGAAGAAAATGAGATATTCAAGAAGGATTATTAATTTTTTCCATGAGAAATTAATAAATGATAATACCATAATAAGTTATTAAAGAAAGTCAGAATAGCTGAAAAATCCTATTTTTACCACCTTAATGACTAGAAAAATAAATGTCAACTTGAATTACTATAGAAGTGAAAACAGGTCCAATTTTATGTTATATCACGAAATTATCTTGAATGCAGCAGTAAAATAATAAACATGCCTGGGATACAAGTTCTATTAATTCAATATAGTATTCATCTTTAAAGGATGCAAAAATTTAGATATCTGAATAATATGCCTAAAGTAATATATAAAATATTTTTATATCAGATTCATAATTACCATCTTTAAGGAATTATCAAAGAACTACTTAAACCAAAGAAAGGAAACAAAACTCACCCATAATAAAGTCATTATTCATAAATAACAATTGCTCATTTTGGGTTATATATCATTATAACTTGTTGTAGGCAGAATAAGGGCACCCCTAAAATGCCTATGTCCTTGAAATCTGTGAATATGTGACCTTATATGAAAAAACGGGAGTTTTGAAGATATGATTAAGGTTAAGTACTTGATATACAGAAATAATTCTGGATCGTCCAGGCAAACCAATTAGAAATCTACAGAAGATGAAGACATCAGAGAAATTCAAGATGAGAATGACTCAACCCGTATTTGCTATCTTCAAAGATAGAGAAAAAGGCCAAGGGCCAAAGAATGCAGCAGCATCTAGAAGCTGGGAACAACTCTCAGTTTACAGCCAGCAGGAAAACAAGGACATCAGTCCATCAACCTCAAAAAATTGAATTCTGCCAACAACCCAGAAAAGCTAGAACCATATTCTCCCCTAGAGCTTCACAAAAGAGACACAACCTACCAATAGATTGATTTTAGTCCAGTGAAACTCATGACAGAGAACTGCAAACTAATAAATGCGTGTGTAAAACCATTTTGTAGTTTGGTACAGTAGCAATAGCAAACAAATAGACATGGCATTTCCTCATCTTTTTCTTCTTGTCTCTGTACAAAATATTGATTAAAAAAAAAAGGTTGGGTTGTAACTTACACAATATTGTTTTCTGTTTTATTTACCTTACAATATTTTGTGAATATCCATCACAAGAAGCCATAATATAATGAATAACAGTACAGCTTCTGGAGCCAGACTGCCTGGGTTCAAATCAATGATCTGCCTTACTTATCAAATCTGGCCTTTTCTTCCTCCTATACAAAAAGAGGAATAAAAATATGCTGCTCCATTGGGTTGATGTGGGAATACAATGTGTCAATACATGTAAAGTAAGTGAAACTGCATTAAGTACACTTTAAATGATAGTGATTCTTAAATTTTATTATTATAACCTGATTTCTTAAATATAAATCTCTAACTACACCTGGTAAAACTGCTGTATAACCTTTCATTTTATGTATGTTACATAATACAATCTTTAACAAAGATATGTAGTTTGTGCCATGTATATGTTTATGTCTTTTACTCTTTAACAAACTACTCCCAAACAAAGTGACTTAAAGCAGCTACTATTACATTACATCAATATTTTAATGGTTTATCTGGTCAGTTATTTTGAATTGGGCCAGCTCAGCTTATCTCTCTAAAGCTTGTTCTTGCATTCAGGTTGGCAAGTAGATGGACTGGTGGTTGGATGTTCCAACATGGTCTCCCTCACAGGTATGGTTTGCAAACTGTCAGCCAGGTTGATGGGGTGACGAGGTCATGTGTCTGCCATCATCTGATAAGCTAACTTGGGCTTCTCAGAGCGGCAGTGGCAGAAGACCCAGAGCTGCAAGGGAAGACAAGCCCTCTGCAAGCACAATTCAGGCCTCTACTTACATTCTATTAGCTGACATGGCATTGCTGAAAGCAAATCACAAAGCCAGGCCTAGATTCAGTGTCAGAGGTCAGTACACAAGGCAAGGGGGTTACAAATTGAAAAAAGTTATGGCCATGTTTGAAATCTAGCACAACTGTAGTTTTCTTCTCCTTTCGAAAACTTAGTATGATGGACTGTGCTGAATGAATTTATAATCTCAACTTGTCTGGAAAACCTCAGATGTACTTAATCGAAGTCAGATATCTCTAGCTTTGTTTATTTAAAAATATTTTTAATAATTTGGTTTAAAATAATTATTAAGTATTATATTGTATAATTTATAATATAGTATTTGGCTAATTTCTTGCAAACATTAAATGTTATATCATTTTAATATTTATTGTGGCTTGTCAGATAATGTGTATAACATTGAGTTATCATTTTCAAATTATTCTCCTCAGTGATTTTTGGGGGGCACATATATTTTAGAATCTATTGAGTTTTTATAATTGAACTACATTTCATTGTTATTGCTTCCATTTTCTTACTCCTCAGTTGCAGTGATAAAATGTCTGTACTTAATTTAAGTGCTGCAGACCATCATGCCAGTAATAGAACATAATAGAAACCACAAATTAAACAATAGGTTAGTAAGTGCATGTGCGTGTGTGTACGTGTGTGTGTGTGTTTAAAGCAGCTAGGTCATATATACTGACCATAGCATAACAACTGAGAGAATCCTGCACATATTTCTATTATTCACTGCCAGTGTGGTCTGTGCCTATTATTTGGCAATATTAGTAGTTAGACCTGCAGAGACTCACATAAATAAATGTTATACAATATCCAATCACAAAGCAAATTGATTCGTTAGCATATAGTATGAAAAATGTACTAAGAATTCTGGGATAGTTCTATAATTCTGTAATTCTGGTTTCAAGCCTAATGTTTACTCAATCTACATGAAATCACTATAATTTTTTAAAATAACTATTTTATTATATACAACTTTTCCCTCTAGTCTTAAAGGTCTAGGAAATATACAAATGCCTTTAGGCTTAATAATTGCTCTAATGTCATAGATTTACTTGTGCCTGAAATGTTGAGAAAGATATTTAGGCTGAAACAAAAATTTTAAAATATTTATTACATGGAGAATTCTTCATGTTTTAAAATTATATAGCTTGGTAAAAACACAAGAAAGGGTGTTTATTTATGTTGTCTACACATATTTGAAAACACTGTCAAAATACATGTGAAAAACCAACTAATGCTTCTAATGGCACCAATTATGAATTCTATGTACTTCAACAATGTGATTTGTTCCCTTTTATTCCACAGTACGTGCATTTTCTGCAAATTACACTTTTAATACTGACTAGTGAGGAGAAAAATCAAGAAATTTTGTTTCCTTAAGAAATGTGTCTCTTTAACTCCTTTGTTTTGAAATAGGAACTATAACATCCAGAAATATTTCTTACCTAAGCTTGTACTGTTTTCACTGTGAAAGAGAGTTCTAGATAAGAATGTGCAACAATGACAAATAAAGCAGTAAGTACTAAGTAATCTAGATTCCAAATAATGCTTTCATTTTAGCTACAATCCAACATAACTTTTAAGCATAAACACATTCATCCTGGAGTCAATGGGGATACTTGCTATGCCACACAGAGAATAAACACATAGTTAAGACAATCGGTTAAGTGAGAAAAAAAGTAAACATTTATTGAATTAACGTGTTTTCTTTCTTAAAAAACAGAGTGGTTCCTAAACTGCTAGCTCCACTACAGAGCAAAATGTAGCGTAAAGGCACTTTTTTCCCCAGCAAAGTAGAATCGTTTTATCAAGTATTTATTGTAGAGTGAAGTACATTTCTTAATATTATAGCATTGCTAAGATTTACAGGACCAAATAGAAAACTGGTTCCTTGAAGTATAGGTGTGCCTTGTAATTGTATAATTTTCTCCAGTTTATGTTTGAAGTAGGAAATTTCTTAGGCAGAAATACTGGTGTATGTGTTACACACATGCATATGTAATCTGCATAGAGTGAGAGTAGCTTCCTCTTGCCTTGAGTGGGTATTTTATTAAAAGAATATGTAATTAACAAAAAATTAGTAAAAGTAATTTAAACATGTTTTGACATTAAAAAGAAATACCTAAATAATAGGTCATTTTTTACAATTCAGTAACATTTATTTAATTATCCCTCTGACCCATCTCTCCTACTCTGGCAATATCTCTCACACATAATGTGGCTGCTTCCAAAAAATCGTATTTACCCTAATTCCAAACTTCTGCCACTAATCACTCCAACTAGTCCAGTTCCTTCTTGCCTCTCTCTGTTTGTCATTTCCTTTTCCAGTGCAAATTCCTTCAGCCTCTCAGTTGATCCAGGCCACCTCTCACTCATTACTTCAATCTATGTAATGAGGTAATGAGGCCCTGAAGAAATAAAACAACGTGCCATTCATATTTGAAGTTTGGAGGTGGAAGTGTTTAAGGAGATTTGAAAGATAAGTAAGCAATAGCATTGTACTGAGCACGTGAGCGAAGGCAGAGGTTATGATCAAATGTACTCACCAAGTTCTCTTCTAAACATTTTGCATTCGTCAACTTATTAATCACACAATAACCTAAAGAGGTGTATATAATTATCACTTCTATTTTAGAAATGAGGAAACTCAGACTAGTAAAAGTTAAATACTTTGCCAAAGGACCCATTATAAGTGATATGGCTTACCTTTGAAGTCTAACTCTGGAAGCCATGCCTTTACATGATGAGCTGTAGCACCATATTAAACTCATCTCTATTCATATTTTTTGGTCCCTGTCACACATGACTTACAGGAATCAGCAGGTGAAGCCAAATTAATACTGTGAAAGACGAGAAGCACCTGAAATGGAAAGATAAACTCACACTGTTCTCTCTTAAAGCTGAATGAGGGAAATAAACCCTTAATGTCAAGATAAGAATTTATAATATATTATTTATGGCTTAATGTTCTGTGTGTTTTGTCTTATGTGTGAAGGTAAATATTAATTTTGGTTGATAGACTCTTAGATTATAAGCATTTATTCAACAAAAGCATCACTATCTTGAAAATCACAATAGATCTCTATCTACTCCTCCGTAACTGACAATCAGAAAACTAAAGCCATTTTTTTAACCTGTTTTAATTTTATTTTAGGTTCTAGGATACATGTGCAGTTTTGTTATACAGGTAAATTTGCTTCACAGAGGTTTTGTTTACAGTTATTTGATGTGCTCTTCTATAAACAATACTTGCAGAAAATGATTTTAGAAGACACTTTTAGGATATTAGAAATAGCTGGGTACATTAATCTAATGTTATTATTGTTATAATTACCACATTTAAAATAAGCATTCATTAACCAAATAAAACATTGTAAAACTAGGCCAAATATTTTTATATTCACCACAATTTCCTTACATCCTGCTGTTCAGTTGAGATTAAATTTTCATTTGCTAGCCACTAATGCCACTGCAATCACTTGCTATATCTTTAAAATTCTCCCCTGAGAATTATGTATTTGATGCTATCAGCATTTCTGCACAGCACTCTAATAATAGTATAATGTTCAAGTGTCTTTAATTTACTTGCAGAAAGAAGGTATTCAAAATGTAAACATTTTCAATAAATTTGGAGAACTAAAAATTTAGTATTACAGGATTCTAACTTGTTAAGCTCTGGAAACCATTCAGCAAGAATAATTTGCTTAGTCACTCACCTAAGCAAATATGGTGCACTGATTATGTATTGGTATTTGTGCACTGAATATGCTTAAAATGACTACCTTGCCAACAAAAATGTAAGAATCAAAGAAATTTATTAATTTACAATTAAGCTGGAAAACTTAAGTTAATTACTATCTGACTCTTTACAGAAACTTTTTGCAGAGCCCTAGACTAAGGAATAATGTATGGCAGCCTCCAAGTTTTTACTCTTTCCATAGCCATAGCAGGGTTCTGGGTAGTAACTCTGTTACCTGTCATTCTATATTGAATATCAATACTCAAAATTTGTATCAACCAAGAGTGTGGATTCATCTGAGGCAATCATAAGAGCATAAGATAATTTCTGAAAAATGATTACAGATGTATTTTTAAATAAAAAGGTATTTTTACTATTCTATTAGCTTTAGTCTTCACTATGCATTTGAATACCTACAAATTTGTAAGTACAATTTTTGAAAGGCAGCAAAATATATTGATCACTTTGGCAATGAAAATTTAAACACATTTTTGGCATTCACTCCAGTAATGTAAGACCACCCCCACCCCCCCAAAAAAAGGAGAGTGGGAGAAAGAAAGGGAGGAAAAGAGGAAGAGAGAGAGAGAGACACTACTAATTAGTACTCATTTTGAGGTGTGAAAAAAGATAGTCCATACCTTTAAATATTACCAAAATCATAAAAGCCATCAGAAACGGTCTTGATCAAGGTACCCTTTGATTGTCTTAGGAAAGGTTAGCATTTTAAGACTCATAATGTGATTCAGGGAGAACTAGTCAGAAGGTAAAATCACAATACACATCTTAGTTCAATTAACAGATAGAAGCAGAAAATCAAAGGTAAGGTAGATAATACTTTAGAATTAAATTAAATCATGCATGTGGAACTGTCATTACAAATATTATTTTAATTGAAGTTGTTTTGTCTTTTTGATGAGAATTTGAGGTTAAGTTTTTTAATGCTCTAAAAAGTTTGCTGTTTGTTTTCAGATGACAAAAATATATTTTACAAATTCCTGTGAATGTTAATGAAATAGTAATCACATTATTTCATTTCTGTAGAAATGGATGTTAGCATGCACATGTTACATATCGATAAATTAATTTCCTGTCAGATAAACCATGTTAACTACATCTGAGTGTGCCCTTAGTGTGCAGAGCAGTGTCTTGAACATGTTTGGACATAAAAATATTCAACAAGTGATCTTAATTTCAGATGTGCAAAATCTTGTGTTTAGAGGATGAAAAGACTTTTCCTTTTAAAAATATTGTATTTGTTTGTCTTTTGCATCCAACCTTGATATATCTGCCTACCTTCAACTCACTCTTGATATATGACCAATTTTAATAATAACATGAAATGTCAAAATAAATCTTAATTTTTAAAAGTAATTTATATTCAATAAAAAATATGACAAAACTATTTAAGGAGCAATCTTGTTAAAGTAGTCAGGGACATAGAAACAATCAGTCCAAATTTAATAAAAATTAGCTAATGAACCAAAAAAATTGTGACAGACATAAAAAAAATGTTTGATGCTTTCCTATTTTCTTTTCATTTTTAATATGGGAAATTTAGTTAATGTATAAATCAAATATTATGTTGCCTAAAAATTGTGAGAAAAAAATCTGTTAATGTTATATAAAAATCACCACATAAGCAATTTATAGAAATTAACTTTGACTCATTTTATGTACTTTCAATTTATATTTACACAAAACAATTAAAAATATGATTTGTGCATATTATAAAATTATAACATACATATATGTATAAAAATATACCACAAGAAAGCATATTGAGATCATTAAGATCAATAATTATCATAGTAATACTAAATGGGTAATATTGATCACAAATACTAAAATTCTACTCCTAATAGACTAAAAACTTTAATAAAATTAACTATTGCCTTTTCATTCCACAAACCTATATTTTATACATTTAAAAATCACAATATAATCAGAATACATAAAAATATAAAATAAATAGTATGCAATGTAATTTGCTACTAATGTTTGTTTTTCATTAATGGTTAATGTTAAATAGTAATTTTTTTCTACAAATTATAAAAAGACACAGCATGTAAATATTTAAAATATTTTGAAGAAGTAGGAAATAAATTGACCAGATGCCAGAATTTTTATTTACAGCAATCTTAGAAAAAAAAAGAGCAAATTGATTTTTGTATCTCTCTTACATTACTAATTTTTTAAAAAATCTGATAATTTTATTTATTTCTCAGATTATTAGTTTTGAAGAAAAGAAATATCCATACTGTGCAATAAAAAAATGTAACATCTACCATAGCAAATAAGGTTTCATAAAGTTATATTACTTTAGTTCTAATTCTGTTAAGGTTAGTTTAAGATTTAAAAAGAGTTTTTACATAAAGAAAAACATTTTTTAAAATAACAATTAAATGCAGTGGATGCAACTTGTTTGTCTCCTAACTTAAACAAACTTCAACATGAATTCTGAGACAGCTGGAGAACTTATAATATGAATTATTAAACGATGCCAAATAATTATTGTTAATTTTATTGTATATTGAAAGGAAATTGCAGTTATAAAAGAATATGTCCAAAGATGTAATTTTAAAGAAAATGTGGTTTAGAATTTAAAATATATGTTCTACAACAAAAAGATATTTGGAGGACGTAGGATAAAATGTGGTAATTGTCAAAGCTGCAAGGTGCAATAATGGTGATTTATTGCCTTTTTTTTTTTTTTTTTGGTTTTAGCTATTTTTGAAAAGATTTATTATATTAGTAAAAAATTAGAAAAAATATTTTGTGGGCATTATCTTTTACATTCTAGGATGGAATGATTATTTTAATCTAAAACCCTTTCACCTCAAGTTGAATTTGATACTATTTATACCACAAATTATCTAAAGTATAAATGAGAACAGTAATTACAGCACCATATTGTTACTTTTTGAAACCCTATCCATTCTACAACCACTTTTACCACAATCTGTGATGGCAGTGGACTTTGTTAAAGCTTCTGCCCTTACTAAGTGTGTCAGGACTCTTTGTCATTGGTAGGATAGTTACATGTGAACGAAGGATTATCTAATTCCATGGAATTGTTCAATATGTACACAACCTTTTATTTCGGGGTTCAACAATTTTGTTTGAGGAACTAGAGTGGAAATACTTGGGGTTTCCTGGATTGATGCTTCTCAAAATCTGTTATGCCTAAAAACCACTTGGGGATATTTTTCCAAATGGAGATTCTCTTCTAGATTGTCTAATTTTTGTTCGTAAGTCTCTGAGGATATTTTGTATTTCTGTGGGATTGGTTGTAATGTCATTTTTGTCATTTCTGATTGACCATATTTGGACCTTCTCTTTTTTTTCTTTGTTAATATTGTTAATAGTCTATCAATCTGGTTTATTCTTTGAAGAACAAACTTTTGGTTTTATTAATTTTTTTGTATTTTTTTTACTTTCAATTTTATTCAGTTCTCTCATTTTAGTTATTTGTCTTCTTTTGCTGGATTAGAAGTTGATTTATTTATTTTTTTCTAGTTCCTGTAGGTCTGATGTTCGGTTATTAATTTGAGATCTTTTTAACTTCTTGAGGAAGGCATTTAGTGCCATAAACTTTTCCCTTAACACTGTTTTAGATGTATCCCAAAATAGTTTGGTATGTCGTATCTCTATTTTCATTAATTACAAGGAATGTTTTGATCTCTGCCTTAACTTTTTGCTCACTCAAGAGCTGCTCAAGAGCAAGTTGTTTAATTTACATGTCCTTTTTAGTTTTGGGAGATCTTACTGGTATTTATTTTTATTTTTATTGTACTGTTACATGAAAGTATGCCTAGTATGATTTCAATTTTTTAATTTATTGAGATTTGCTTTACAAATCGGCACATAGTCAATTTTACAGTACGTCCCATGTGCAGAGAAAATGTAAATTCTGTAGTTGCTGGATGGGTATTCTGTAGATGTCTCTTAGGTTCAATTGGTCAAGTGTAAAGTTTACGTCCAGAATTTCCTTTTAAGTTTTTTTATTTCAATAATATGTTAAACACAGTCAGTGGGGTGTTGAAGTACCCAACTATTGTTGTGTAACTATATAAGCCTTTTTGTAGGTCAAGTAGAACTTGTTTTATAAATCTGGGTGCTCCAACATTGGTGGGTATATGTTTAGAATAAATAAGTCTTATTGTTGAACTGAAACTTTTATCATTATGTAATGCCCTTCTTTGTCCTTCTTGATTGTTGTTGGTTTAAATTTTGTTTTATTTGATAAAAGAAAACTGACTTCTCATTCTTTTTGTTATCTGTTTACGTGGTAGATCTTTCTCTATTCCTTTCCTTTGAGCTAGTGGTTGTTATTATATGTGAGATGGATCTCTTGAAGACAGCAGGCAGTGGAGTCACCACTCTATGGCTTTTAAATAAGGGATTTCGATCATTTACAGTCCAGGTTAGGAAAGATATATGAGATTTTGATCCTGTTATGTTTTTAGCTGTCTGTTTTGTAGACTTGACTGTGTAATTGCTTTATATTGTCTGAGGTCTATGTTCTGTAGCCTATTTTTGTGGTAGCAGGAATTGATCTTTTGTTTCTGTGTTTAGCATTTCCTTAAGGACCTCTTGAAGGTTGGCCTGTTTGTAACAAATTTCCTTAAGTCTGTTTGTCTGAGAAAAATTTTATTTCTCCTTCACTTCACTTATGAATCTTAATTTGATGAGATGTAAAATTATTGGTTGTAATGTATTTTTTTTAGGATATTGTCAATAGGTCCCCAACATCTTCTGGTTGTTGTAAAATTTATGCTGAAAGATCTGCTGCTGGCCTGATGGGGCTCCTGCTATAAGTGACCTGATCTTCCAGATTCCTGAAAACACAACATCCTGTGATTGAACTGGAAAGAAAGTGAAAATGTGAACAGACCAATAACAAGTTACAAAATTGAATCAGTAATCAAAAACCTGCCAACTAAAAAAAGTCCTGGACCATATGAATTCACAAATTCTATAAGGTGTACAAAGAAGAACTACTACCAACCTTACTGAAACCATTCCAAAAAATCAAGGGAGGCTCTTTCTTAACTGATTCTACAAAGCCAGAATCATCCAGATACCAAAACCTGCCAGAAATTTAAGACAATATCCCCGATGAGCACAGATACAAAAATTCTCAATAGAATAATAGCAAACTGAATCCAGATGCACAACAAGAAATTAGTTCACCATGATCAATTAGGTTTTATTCCTGGGATGCAAGGTCAGCTCAACATATACAAATCAATATATTTGATTCACCACATAAACACAATCAAAAACAAAAACCATATGATCATCTCAAGAGACACAGACAAAACTTTCAATGAAATTCAATATTCTTTTATAATAAACACCCTCAATAGGTTAGGCAGTGAGGGAACATACTTCAGAATAGTAACAGCTGTCTATGTAAACCCAAAGCTAACGTCATACTGAATGATCAATAGCTGGACACACTCTCTGTAAGAAAAGGAAGAGGAAAAGGAAGCCTACTCTCACCACTCCTATTCAACATAGTGCTACAAATCCTAGCCATAGCAATCAGGCAAGAGAAAAAGGTAAAAAACATCCAAATAGAGAAATAAGAAGTGAAACTTTATCTCTGCTGACTTTATGATTCCAATCATAGAAAACCATAAAGACTCCATCAAAAGTCTCCTGGAACTAATAAATGACTTCAGTAAATTTTCAAGATACAAATTAATGTACAGAAATTAGTAGCATTTTTGTGCACCAATAATATCCTAGCTGAGAGCCAGATTAAGAACACAATCCCACCTACAATAACCACAAATAAAATGAAATATCTAGTAATACAGCTAACCAAGGAGGTAAAAGATCCTTACAAGGAGAACTATAAAACACTGCTAAAAGAAATCAGAGATGACAAAAATAAATGGGTAAATATTCAATACTCTTGGATTAAAATAATACATATTGTTAAAATGGTTATAATGCCCAAAGCAATCTACAGATTCAGTACTTTTTCTATCAAACTACCAAAGTCATTTTTCACAGATTTAGAAAAAAAAAAAAATTGTGTGGAACCAAAAAGAGCTCAAATAGTCAAAGCAATCCTAAGCAAAAAGAAAAGAGCTAAAGGCATTACATCGCCTGACTTCAAATTATACTATAAAGCTACTGTAACCAAAACAGTGGTTACAAAAATAGACACAAAGACAATGGAACAGGGTAGACAACCCAGAAATAAAACCATGCAACTACAAGCATCTAATCTTAAATAAAATTGACAAAAAAATAAGCAATGGGAAAAGGACACTCTCTATTCCGTAACTAGCACTGGGATAACTTTCTAGCCATATGCGGATGAATGAAAGTGGTCCCTTGCATTTTACCACATACAAAAATTAACATAAGTTGGATTCAAGATTTAAATGTAAGATCTCAAATTAAGAATCCTAGATAAAAACCCAGGAAATACTTTCTCAACATGAGTTTTGGCACAGAATTTATGTCTAAGTCCCCATAAGCAATTGCAGCAGAAGCAAACATTGGAAAGCAGTACTTAATTAAACTAAAGAACTCAGGCATAGCAGAAGAAATTGTCAACAGAGTCAACAGATAGCTTACAGAATGAGAAAAATTTTTTTTTCAAACTATGCATCCAAAAGAGGCCTAATATCCAGAATATACAAAGAATTTAAATAAATCAACAAGCAAAAACCAAATAATCCAGTTAAATCATGGACAACACTTCTCAAGATTAGATGTACCAGAGACCAAAAAACATATGAAAAAATGCTCAACATCACCAATGATTGGAGAAATGCAAATCAAAACTATAATTTGCCAAGATTTACTTTACCAGTCAAAATTGCAATTATTAGAATCTTAAAAAAAATAATAGATGCTATCCAGGCTGCAGAGAAAAGGGACCACTTAATACACTGTTGGAGGGAATGAAAATTAGTTCAGCCACTGTATAAATCAGTTTGAAGCTTTGTCAAAGAATTGGAAATAGCTATTATTCAACCCAACAATCCCATTACTGGGTATAGGCCCAAAGGAAAATAAATAGATCTACCAAAATGACACATGCACTCAAGTATTTATTACAGCACTATTCACAAAAGCAAAGACATCAATGTACATACTCATCAGTGGTGGACTAGATAAAGTAAAGATGGTGCATATACACAATTGAATTCTATACAGCCATAAAGAAGAACAAAATCATGTCCTTAGTAGCAACACAGATACATATGAAGGCCACTATCCTAAGTGAATTAACACAGGAACAGAAAATCAAATACCACATGTTCTCACTCAGGAGTGGGAGCTAAACACTGAATAAACGTGAACAAAAAGATGGGAAAAACGGACACTGGGTTCTACTGGGGGGTGAGGGACGGAGGGAGAAGGAGGATATGGACTGAAAAACCACTTATTGGGTATATGTTCACTACATTTGTGATGAGACCACTGGTATTCCAAACCTCAGCATCATACAATATACCCATGTACAACCCTGCATATGTACCCCTTGAATAAAAAAAAATGAAGACTCTTTCTTAAAAAAATTGTTCAAGATTTAATCCCATGCCTTTAAATTTCTTAAGCTTTCCCTTGATGATGCCAATTCTGCTGGCAATCACACCAAGGATCTAGCACACTTTATTTTTTAATCATTTTTCAGGATCATAAACCGAATTGGTACTTCAGGAATTGAACATTTTTCAATACAATTCCCACAAGATACAACTGAATTTTAGTGAAACTGAATACATGTTGATCAATCATAATGCTAAGGACCTTTTTCTTGACTAGAACATATTAATCCAAGGCCTGAAAAATTTAATGAGTGAAAAGTGCAAGAAAAAATAACAATTGTGCAAAAATATACACATGATAATTATTTTACTTTCTTCTTAAATGTAAGGAAACATCCTTTACTTTGGAATTACAGATTTTACTTAGACTTTTCTATTTCATTACTGATTGAAGTTGATAAGAGTACATCATAAGTATCTGTCTTTATATGCTTTTGTGTTTATGAATTAAACTTGTTTCTTTAGTTCTTGATTCCGTTATATATATTTTAAATAATTTTCAGTGAATTGATCAAATCTATCTAGTTTAAACATGTTAATATTATTCCAAGTTGTATAGAATTAAAAGTTTTTCTGGGGTCATTATTTTTAGATACTATAGTGATCATTATATAAATATCTCTCTACAATACTTTTGACTGAATGGAATACACTGAGTATGTAGTTTCCTAATTTATGTACAAAGGATTGCAAATTGGGTGACTTAAAACCACAGAAACTTATTCCTTCACAGTTGTAGAAGTCTGAAATCAAGCTCCCAGCAGAGCCTCTCTGTAAAGGTTATATGGGAGAATCTTTACTTGTTGATTTTAGCTACTGTTTATTGCTGGAAATCCTTAGTGTTCCTTGGCTTATAGATGCATCACTCTAGTGTGTGTGTATGTGTGTGTGTGTCTGTGTCTGTGTTTGTGTGTGTGTGTGTGTGTGACTTCTTAAAGGGATATCATTCATATTGGATTTAAGGTTTACCCTAATTAAGTATGACTTCCTATGTAATGACATCTACAAAGACTCTCTTTTCATATTAGGTCACATTTATAAGCAATAGGGTTGAACACTTTAACATATCTTTTGTGGAGAAATAATTAAACCTACAATGGTAGGCATAATTCAAAATGAAATAGAGAATTTTTAACAATGGAGAAAAAAGAAATGAATAATAGCAAAATGTCATAGATTTACTTGTGCCTGAAATTTGAGAAAGATATTTAGGCTAAAACAATAACCTTAAAATATTTATTACATGGATAATTCTTCATGTTTTAAAATTATATAGCTTGATAAAAACACAAGAATTTGAGAAGGATGAATTAAATGTATATCTTTTCCATATAATAAGATGTACTTATTCAGAAACTGTCACAGTTCCCTTGGACAGGATACACTACTCTTAAGCTTTTTTTTTCCTTCATATTGAAACTAGCACTAGGAATCCAAAGATTTTTTGAAGTAATACATTCATGAATTAATTTAAGTAGATTTATACATACTATATATTATTTATGTATTTTATTAATATAAATATATAAAGGCTCTTTTGTAGCCTGGTTAAATTTATTTTATAATTTAGACTCCATTGATTCAGACTGAGTTCCTATCAAAATAAATAAAATGTATTTTATTGCGTTTTATTAAGGTTATCCTCAGTTAATTATTCTCAGAACTAGCTTACACTTTTTGAAGAAACAAGGTTCTACATGACTTGTGATAAACATACTTCAAGAATAATCTGCTGGTAGAAATTCATTCTATTTACATGATAGTTATAAATATGTAATAACAATCTTATGTCATAAAATCAAATGTTCAAATTAATTTATTATATAGAGTGTTATAAATTATAAACATTAACTTTTCTATTATAGCTTTTATGAGAATTTTTATATCTTGGATTATCTAAGAATTATGACATATAACTCCTGAAACACACTATTTTAACGTTTTTATCAAAAAATTTCAAGTTTGTGTTGTTTTTTCCAAAGACGGCAGATTAATCATCTAGGATGTATTTTTTAATGTGCATTGCTTTCGGTTGAACATAAATCTTGTAACAAAGCAAACCTCTATAATTCAAAGAACAAAAACTGCTTTTACTTCAGCATGCTGTTTTCCCCTACAGCCCTGTTGTTGTTGATGACTCTCTCAGTTTCAATTTGAAATAAAAAAATAAGCTTCCCAAGTTTAAAATCAACATGACTGTGGTGAACTCTTCTTATAAGAAAACATGATTTCAATAAACTTCTGGATGTTGCTGTTTATTGCAAGAAATGTACTCTTAAATATTAGAAATAGGGACACATGGAATATTTTTTATTATGTCAAAATATATTTAGAGTGTATATTCCCAGTGGATAGTTTAGGAGTAATAACAAATATCATTATTCTATATTAAAATCATATTACTAAGAAATATGAGATCTAGATTCTAGTCTTATTTCCTTTGCATGACAGAGGAGTGAATGTGGGTAGCAAGACCAGTGAAGGGTCTGAGGTTTTACACTACCTGCAGCTAACAACGTGGTTGCATAGGTTAATGGATACTGGAAGAAAACAAAGAATTCTTTGCTCTAACAATGACTTTTACTCACAAAAACACCAGGTAGTATGAGTTGCATGTTTGTATTGCTTTCCACTTGATTCCAAGTCACACGAGAGCAATGCAGAGTGGCCCAGGTGGAGGCTGTACACGCAGTAAATTTACATCCCAGCTCTGTATCCCCAGGCTTAGGAAACCCCAATTGTTATAGATGAGCTGGTGGTAAACCTGCCAATTTGTGCCCATCAGGGAGACGTCTTTATTGGCTTGATCAGAAAAGAAATCTAGCCTCTGTTTGGAGAAAGACACTGTCCAGTACACTACTAAAATATATGCTATACAGACATCTTTGAGAAGATAGTCCAAAAGAAAGTCTTTCTTCAGAAGAACAGAAGAAACATAAGGGACCCATTGAAGATTTTCTTCTAACATTAACAACTCTTTGTTTTTATGCCTACTTGGCTTCAGATGAATTTTTTCATCAGCACTTCACTCAACTCCTCTGATTAATCTGTTCAATAGGAGCTGAAACATAATCTGATCTTTTTTTTTTATTGTACAGCATTGAGTAAGGTTATCAACAGGACTCTAAGCAAAAGGATGGGGTCGATCTGCAGTATTGACTTCAGCCATGCCCTCCAGGTCCTGGCTGAGAAAATTGGCTAAACCATCAATATCTACCATATAAAGCCAAGTTACTTACTGACATTTCCATTTGTCCTGAGGCATTAATCTAGGTACAGCAAGATTGCACACATTCCACCTTGGCCTGCAAAGGGGAAGTTGAGGGCACTTCTGCTATCCATAACCACTCTAGCTAGTGAGTTAAAGTTGAACTGAATGCCTTCCAAGACTGAGGTGATATTTCTTTAAATACTTGAAGGTCATGTATGACCTGCCCAAGATTCAAGTCATTGTGTCAAGTCGAGAGGCAAATTAATGGCTAATTTACCCACAGAAAGTAGAGTCCCAAAGGTGCGCATAGTGCCCCTGGAAAGAAAGCAATATTCACCACCTGTTTGGGCTTTCCAGGTAGGACCTGCATTAATAGGGAGGCAAAGGAGAAATACTTCCTATATGGTCACCCAAAAGGCTGATAGAAGTTAGAATTCCCAGTTCATTTAGAAGAATTGAGTCTAGTACTTCTATCAAAGAAATACCTGAGATCAGTCAGTGCCACCTGTCCTCTTTTTCCATGCCACCAGCCAGGTTGCATTCATCCACCCATAGGAATGACGGAGAATAGAAAACAATTACAACTGCTTTAAACTGGGACCATTTCTGTAGTTTCTGATTGTCTTTCATGTAAGCTTAAGAGGAAAGACAATCAAATGATGGTCAGAATTGTATGTTAGGGATGGCATACCTAGCAGCCAAGTAAGTACAGTTGACTTCTGAATGACACAAGAATTAGGAACACTGACCTTCCACATAGTCAAATATCCATGTATGACTTTTAATTCTCCCAAAACTTAACTATTAATAGTTTATCATCAACTGAAAGCCTCAGCAATAACAAAACAACAGATTAACAAATATTTTGTACGTTATATGTATGATATGCTGTTTTCTTTCAACACAGTAAGCCAGAGAAAGAAAATATTAATAAGAAAATTATAAGGAAGAGAAAATATAGTAACTATTTATAAAGTGGAAGTGGATCATTTTAAAGAACTTCATCCTCATTGTCTTCCCACTGAGTAGGCTGTAGAGGAGGAGAGAAAGGAGGTCCTAGTCTTGCTATCTCAGAGGTGGAACAGGTAAATGAGGTTGAAATGGAGGAAGGAAATGCAGGGACACTTGATGTAAGCTAACAGTAATACATAATAATTTCTATCTGACATTGGCTTTTCAAAAAATATTTTTATGCAGTACAAATCTTTCTTCTACCATTTGCTTTAGTTTCAGTGTTGGTATCATAGAAAGGTCTATGTCATAAAAGAAATCACAAGCAGTCTTGAATAATCAGATCCCTCTATCACTGTGTCAAATGTCAGTGAGTTTTCTGGTGCTGCTTCTTCTGTCTTTTTCCTCATCATCTAGCACTGGTTTGGAAGCACTCATCTCCATCAAGCAGTATTCCTTTAATTCCTCTGGTGTGGTATCTGTTAGCTCTTGAATTTCTGCAAGATCCATATCTTGAAACCCTTTACCCCTCACTTTTGTTGCCACATCCACAATCTCCTTCATGGTTTTCTTGATTTGCTATGTCATATATCCTGTGAAGTCGTGCACAACATCTGAATATAGTTCTCTCCAGCAGGGATTTATTGTTTCGCCCTTGATGGCTTTCACAGCTTTTTCTGTTACAACAATGGCACCCTCAGTGGTGAAATCTTTCCACTAACTTTCATGATGTTCTGTCTATCAGGGTTTTCCTCTGTAGTGTTGACAATCCTTTCTATAGAGTACCATGTGTCATGAACCTTAAAGGCCCTCATGACTCCCTGATCTAGAAGCTGATTTAGAGATAGTGCATTTAAGAGCATGTAGACCTCTTTGACATCTTTAGTATTGAACTCATGGATTTCTGGTTGGCCAGAGGCATTGTCCAATATTCAAAGAACTGTAAAAGACAGTACCTTACTGGCAAGGTACATCCTGACTTCAGAACCAATCCATAAAAAGCCTTCTCATTATACATGTTTTCTTCTGGTGCAACACCAAAACTGGAAGCTTGGGTTTATCTTTTCCCTTCAAGTCGTAGGCAGTAGCAGCTTTGTAAATTAGTGCTATTACAGCACTTACCATAAAGAAGACTGCATTTGGACAAAACAGTAGAGTTGACTGATCTTTCTTTAAATTCTGGTACTTGTTTCTCTTTCTCACTAATAAGTGTTCTCTGTGCCTTTTTTTTCCCCGCCCTCCACCCCCAGGATAAGGCCATTTCTTCTGCATTAAAAACCTGTTCAGGTAGATAGCCTTTTTTCTCAATCATTTTCTTAATGACATCTAAGAACGTGTGTTGCATCTTGCTTAGGAGAATATGCTTCTACTGTAACCTTGAGTTTTTTTTAAAGCCAAACCTCTTTCTAAAATTATTGAATTATCTTTGGCTTGCATTAAATTATCCAGCTTTAGAAGTTTTATCTTCCTTTTGCTTTAAGTTATCATATTATGACTTTTCTTTTCCTCAAATGACATTAGAGTCTATAGTAATGACTTTCTTATAACAATCATCGACCCATAAAAACTGCATTTTTAATATGTGATAGAAAGGTATTTCACAAAAAGTACCTGGTTTTTATGTCTGTTGGCATAGTTACAGTGATGGTTTCATGAATTCACTTTTCTTCTTTTCCTTCAGTGTACATGCAAGGTGTTCAGATAACCAGGAACTAATGATGTAGTTATGCAGAAAAGCATGGTTTAAGGGTGCAAGTGAGTGCCTCCTGATCTGCAGAGAAAAAAAAAAAAATCAGTGTATGTACCAATCTGCAGAAGGATTTGCAGTTAAGTGGAAACTCTCTGGGATGGAATCACACCACATATAAGCCTTCAGGAGTGTATGGTGAAGGGTGGGTGTTCGGTAGTAACAGTGAGGGCCTGGTGGTGAGCCTCTGGGACTCAATCTGCTGAGAGAATGGTGGTGCTGGTATATGAAGAGACTCCCAGGATTCTGGATTCTATTTTTAGAAAGCCATACGAAGATCATTGCCAGGTCAAGTCAATACTGCAAGGCTGCCAAGGGACCATGAGTTCTGGACCTGTGGCTTGGGGAAAGTGCCACCATTTGTCCTCACATTCGTTCCACTGAACAGGAACTATTGGTGGGGGTGTGGAGAAGGTTGGAAACAGTTTCTCCCATACCTTTTATCCAGAAAACATGATATATTTTGTAAAGGAGAGATGGTTCAAGGAATTTGGTTTATTATTTCACAGTATTGAAGGATGAGTTTAAAGTTTAGAGATAATACATTGATAACTGACACATATAGCAAGGCTTTAGGAATCTCTCCTATTTTAATTATTCAGTATAAGTTGACTCATCCCAATATGAAAATACCAGGGCAGAGAATCATAGGGTCTCTATAGGTTAGGTGTCCCATTTCAATAAGCCCTCAGTAGCAAGTTGCTTTTTAAAAAATTAGTCATGTCAGTGAGGTTGCAAGTGCAGAACAACAGGTAATTGCTCTATGAGGGAGAAGCCATAGAGAAGCTCTATGGAGGCTCCAGATGGAAAAACTAAAACAAATATTTGGACTGATTTCAATACCCAAACAGTACAATGAGAGTTGGGTCACCTTTCTGGCTCTTGACACTGAAGTGGTGGCAGTACTAATGCCACTGCTAAACAGGTAGAGTGTTGTGAATCAACCTGCATAAGCCTTGGAAACTACTTGGCATTCAGGTCCCTGAATTTTTTCAAAGTTATTTAAGCATCCCTTCTGAGAGAGCTGTGGTAACTCCACAATCAGGGACATTGCAACTGCAGCTTCTAACTTGTTAATCAAAAGAATGTCATTTATACAATAAAAACTTTGCAAATCATAGACTAGAAGTGTTTGCACTAGATCCTGACTCACTTGCTGGTGGCAAATGGCAGGAAGTTTGTCTTACTAGCTCTTCTATACCTGCAGCTCTTCCCTGGTAGAGATAATTGTCTTTGGCATTTATAGGATAAGGAAGTACAAGCATATTAAGCCACATAATTTCTACTACACACTCAGACTGAGAAATAACAGAAAGAGAACACTGAAGAAGCAAAATAACATAAATAACCCTCGGAGACATGTTAGTTCTCTTTCTCACTGTAAACTCTTCCAAAACTCACTTTGTTGAAACCATTTACCTTCATACCCAATGGAGCTAAGTAGGTTAATCAATTGAATGCCATTGACTGAGCAAAGCCATAGAAGTTGAAATCTAGGAACGTATGCCCTTCACTCCTCTTGGACATAAGGAGAACTTGGCCCCACTTTTAATCATCTTTCTTCTTAAAGTGACTGATGCTGGGATTGAGAGAAGGGTAAATTTAAAAATGTATAGAGTGAGAGAGTGACTTGTTGCAGCAAGCAATATTTTACATTTGCTTCCCATTTTGTGTGTCATATCATCTGCCTGGACTTAACTAAACAAAGTTATGGTTTTGGCCCAGAAAAGGCTCTACCTCCTCATTGCTGATATGACTTATTTCACTTTTAGGAACTCCTCAACCTTTTTTTATCCTGCTAAGAGGAAAGTGATTAACACCCAAAGAATCATTTGGACACCTTGTTTCAATACTCATTAACAGATAGGACAATGGAGGTATCCTATTTCAGTCTTCCTTGTCCATAACTTCGGAAAGAGCATTCACTACCATATCCCAGGGTGGGTTTTGTATCTTCTACCGCATAGATAGTCTTTATATTTTCAGTTTGAGAAAATCATTTCTCTTTCAGCATGTAAGCTTTGTCATCAAAATTGTCAAAAACTATGAAGTGTCTAAAACTTATGCTATCTGCTAGCTAAAATGTTACCTTGGCACCAAAGACACAACAATGTTGGGTCAGAGAAAGAAGAAAACTGAAATATTGTTCATTGCAATAGTTCTAACACTTGAGTTTTAATGGAGCAATAGCGTTAAAGATTTTGGAGTTGCCTGGATTTTGCCTAGGGTCCTAGAAAATTTAAAGAAAGAGAATAACAGGTTCAGGTCAAACAATGATCAATTTGAGGCATACCAGGACAGCCAGAAAGCCTTTATGGAAATAAAGAGATACCCAAAATATCTGCAGTTGTGGTCAGATTATGGTGAAAATCAAACCTATTATTTGATTTTAAGAATCGTAGAACCACAAAAGATGAAATGCCCAGTCTCAGCACGTTTTCAGTGTTAAAATAAAAGTTACCATTGCTCCATCTCTTTACCAACACTTGGTACTGTTAGTCTTTACAATATGATTCATTCTAGTGAGAATGTACTAAAATCTTATCCCAGGCTATTTACTATACAAATATTCTTGAAAACATAGTCTGTAATCAAAATATCATAGTCTGTAATCAAAATGCTCAAAGGACAGGCAGAAATGCAAGATATACAGGGAGAATGGCTTTCCAACAGTGGGCAACTCATTTTTCCTTTCAATGAGCATTAGGTCCTCATTTATTAAAAGCTATAAAATCCCAATGCTATTTATTTCACAGGGTTGCTCAGAGAAACAAAAATATCTAATAGATAATGAAAAAAATAATTTTCTATGCTTAAAATATTATTCAAAGGTTAAAAGTAATGATAGCAATACATATGTAATATGTTTTGAATATATGAATTGTATTATTATAAACTTTGGCCTCAATTAGTGTTTTAGAAAATACCAATTTGTGTTGACAGATAAAGGGGAAAAATAAAAACTTCACATTACTTTTGAGATTACTCGAACTTAATGACTAGGAAAGACATTGAGACATTTTTGAATAAACTAGTTATATAGCAACTGAAGAATGAGCAAATTCTTCGGGTGCCTTAATTTCATGAGATCTAACATATATAGCATTGAATGGTTCATCTACTTGTTATAAAAATTAAAATATATAAATATTATATTTGTATGAGAGGTTCATAAATAATCACACTGTTGGGAAAGTGTCTTTTTTGGGGGGGATGGGGGGACGAAGTTTCACTCTTGTCCCCCAGACTGGAGTGCAATGGCGTGATCTCGGCTCACTGCAACCTCCACCTCCCTGGTTCAAGTGATTCTCCTTGCCTCAGCCTCCTGAGTAGCTGGGATTACAGGTGCCTGCCACCACACCTGGCTAATTTTTGTATTTTTAGTAGAGACAGGGTTTCACCATATTGGCCAGGCTGGTCTCAAACTCCTGACCTCAGGTGATCCGCTCACCTCAGCCTCCCAAAGTGCTGGGATTACAGGCGTGAGCCATCACGCCTGGCTGGAAAAGTGTCTTTTATGTATTTGTGTTAGTAAATACACAGATATCTTTCTTTCAAATATTATTCATTTTTAATATTCATTACCTGGCTTCTTTCTGTTTAGAAAGCATGAAAATTGAAGTGAAAGAAATATAAAATATTTAAATGTAAAATACAAGTGACTGTATGATAGAAGCTTCTCTTTTCAGAACAATGGCAACTATAAACTTATTTTTATCACAGTGTGATCAAGTAGTGAGATTTTTCTTGACCAGAGTGTTAAATTGACTTGTTGTGATGTCATCTGCCTAGATAATGAAAAATGTTCCCAAGTCATGATCTGTACCCATGTGTTCGAAACAGGCTTAATACGACTGTGCTGTGGCTGTAGGTTATGTGGGTTACAAGCAACGCTTTTCTTATAAGTTTTCATTTATCTTTTAAGGGAAATACAGGATAATCTTCTTTGCCTGTAGAAAGTTAAATGGAATAGCTTCATTTAATTCCAAATATCACAAATAGCAAAAGATTATAGAAACTATTTTCCTTCAGTATTTGTGTTTATATATCAGATTATTTGAAAAATTTTCATATATGACTGTACTGCTGCCTTTATGTGGCACTTTCATTTGGAAAATAGCTGCTACTCATATTTGTATCTTGGACTATGTAGTAAGTAATAAGCTTTCGGCCATTTGACGTTCCTTTCTATAGGAAAAATAATCTTCTCTGTGCTGTTCAAGTTCAGCATGAAATAGCATTGCTTAAAACACTTTCCTGTTCTGTACTGGCTTATGGATTGTAGAAAAGAAGATGAGATCATGTTTCTTCTCTTTTAAATCTTTCTTACCCATCTTAAAAACAGCTTTTATAAAGATGAATCATTTAGGAACTATGCTATAGGAGGGCACATTGGTAACACAATTATGGTTTTTGTCTTCTAGAACTGTAAGGTGAAACATGATGTGATCGCTGAAGCTTTTCTTCCAAACATTTTAATGACTTATGAAATAGGTTTCTTCCAAAAGTGCTATTTTTACAATTAAAATACAAGAAAAAATCAACAGAGAAAATTAACGAATTCTAGAAGAGAACAGTAATTGGAGGCAGATTACTACCTCATAGGCGAATCTTTTTCAATATAAGTGTTTTCCTGCTAAAACTTACATATTTAAATAAAAAATGAATTAAGTGTAAATTGTAATTGTAAATTTATATGCAATCTAAAATAGACAAAAACCATATTTGAGGGTATTTTCATATCACATTTAAGTAAGGTAGATACTATGCCCCTAATTGATTCCTTCTAGTAGCAAAATGCTGGACTTCTGGACAACACTAAGGAATTCAGTACCAAAGAGTTTGCTTTTCTTTTTTCTATTGAGGTATAGAATACTTGCATAACAAAATTATTTAAGGGTAAGTGAACTACCATCCCCCCCAAAAATATGTATCTATAAAGAGTTGCCTGTTACTTTATTCAAATGATTTATTACTCAATATTCCAAGCTTCAAAGAACAATATTTTTTTAAAAACATCCACTTCCAATGCAAATTACTTTAATGGCATATTATAAAATGTTATGTTAGTTTTATACAACGTATTAGTTTTATGGGTTTCTCTGTTCTTTCGTTTCCTCATCTCTAAAGTAGGTAACTAAATGTAGCTGCTTCATTAATATGTTGTGAAGCTTAAAGGAATGAAATAATATTAAAATAGTTTATACATACAAAACACTTAAAATAGTGAAAGACACAAAATAAGGGCTTTGTAAAAGCTTATTATTTACAATATGATTAGGAAGGAAAAGAATAAAGTTTCAATAAATAATGTCCAGCTGTAGTCATAATTATATTTGTTGTAGTGTTGGTAATAGCAGCAGCAGCAGTAGTTGATTCAAAATTTTGTTTTAAAGGGTAGGCATTTCTAAATAATTACATATAACAATTAATTATAGTCATAAGTGAAATGACAAATATTGAAACTACTACAATAGTTACAGATGCAACTCTAAAATGTCACTCAATTATGAAAAGTCGTCCCTATGTTGCAGCAATCTAAATGACAAAAAAAGGTCAGCTTTCTGCACCATAGATCCCTTCCAGAACTAGAGAAGACTGAGGATCTTCTAGCCAAAAAGTCATCTGTTTGCACATCTATCTCTCCTGCAGGAGGAAAGGGATTTTGGAGAGAAAGGATTATTGTGATTTACTTTTGTATTGCTTATTTTGTTTTGTTTTGTGTTAATCAAATTAAGGAACAGCAAGTGCTGACCGACGGAACTAATCACCTACTCTGCTTTCTTTAAAGAGGACTCAAAAGGATACTTTCAACCATTCCACACTAACCTAGGTGTAAAGATGACTTGCCATTGCAAACAATTTCTTCAATCATTTCTGTCAGTCTGGGATCCGGTCTGCACTCATGTTTTTGCAGTCTTTTGCCAACTCCTACAACCCTCCTACCTTACCCCCAAGATTCTGTCCATACTTTAAAGTTTTCTTTATTTAAAAGCTTTCTTTTTAGTTATTTTTTAAAATTTCACTTAAGATGTCTCTCACTTGAGATAAAAGATACAAGATACATAATACATGCACAGCACAATAAATTATCCTAAACACCACCAGTTTTAGAATTAAATTATCACTGGAAACGCAAAAGTTGCCATCCTGTACCCTCTCAGCTGCCAATTAACATTCTCTTCTTTCTCCCAAAAGTAGTGGCTATCTTGATTTTAAGATTATTTTACATATAATATACATATGTATTTATATATATATTTTAGAATATATATAATATGCACAATACAGATATATATTTACAATTTATATAAAACATTTAGAATAGTATTATATATAGTACACATACAGAATATATATACATAATGAAAAGCACAGTACATAATTAGACATATCTTATGTACCAATATAAAAAATAAAGAAAATTATGGGTGAACTGTTTATGATTAAGCATTTTAACAAAGATAAAACCCTTTGTTTACAAATGCTATGGAATAAAATAAAATTTATAAATAATAAGATGTTGCTTATTTTTGGGGCAATTTAAAAAGTGCCTAGTGAAACCTTGACTAGCGCATGTTAAAAATAATGCTCCTCAAATTTGAATCAATGGTCAACTAAACTGGCTAATGTCTCCCATTTGAAAATGGAAATAAAGTATTGTATTAGTCAGGGTTCTGTAAAGGGACAGAAATAACAGGATATATGTATATATGAAAGGGAGCTTATAAAGGATAATTAACTCACACAGTCACAAAGTAAAGTCCCACGATAGGCCATCTGCAAGTTGAGAATCAAGGAAGCCAGTAGTGGTTCAGTCTGAGTCCTAAAACTTCAAAAGTAAGGAAGTCAACAGTGCAACCTTCAGTCTGTGGTCACAGGCCCAATAGCCCAGGGAAAACCACTAGTGTAAGTCCAAGAATGCAAAAACCAAAGAACTTGGAGTCTGATGTTTGAGGGCAGGAAGCATCCAGCACAGGAGAAAGATGAAAGCTGGAAGGCTCAGCAAGTCTGCTCATTTCACCTTCTGCCTGCATTTTCTAGCTGTGCCAGCAGCTGAGGGGATGGTACACACCCAGACTAAGGGTGGATCTGCCTTTCCCAGTTCACTGACTGAAATGTTAATCTTCTCTATCAACACCTTCACAGACGCACCCCAAAACAATGCTTTGCATCCTTCAATCCAATCAAGTTGACACTTAATACTAACCATCAGAAGTATATTCTAAATTTTCTTTAAGTGGTTTACCTAATAATTCATAATTTGTATATATGTGATACATGTGTATGTACTTTTATAACTATGCATAATTATACTCTACATATACATTTGTATATTACCCAATACCTATGTGCTACATTAACATAGAATCCAACAGTAGGTTTTGATTTAAGGAAATGCTGAAGCAAAGCAGATGTTTTGATGGAAGTAAGTCTATATACAAATTGGGTCCAGTTGTAAGCTGAAGTAAGAGTAATAATTTGCTAAGAGTGATCATAGTAGGAAGAAATAGTTTATGGCACGTAAAGTTGTGTTTACAATTGTGAAAGGGAGAAATCAATGGATCACATCTCTTCAGTCAGAGAAAAAGTCTTCAAAGCCAGAACCCTCTGGAGCACAGATAAAATTGAAGGCTCTACTGAGTATATTTAGCAATAGAATGACAGGCTTACCTTGCTCCTGTACACTATTCTTACTAAAATATATGCTAAATATATTACTAAATAGCCTTGAGCTCTTAATTCTCAGGTCAAATGATAAATCTGAATACTTTGCCCTGTCACGGGTCTCCTCATAAGTGGTAATGGTAGCGAAAACAATTTGTCTTCCTTATCAGCTTGTCTCTCTTTGATAAAATACTTTCGTCAGTGGCAAGATTGGAACCTATTTTGACATCTGCACCAGGCTCTTTGTTATTTTTACTTATTCTTTAAACTTACTAAGTTCTTTCAAGAGCTTAAACATTCAGAAAGCAAAAACTAGACTGACTTGCTTCCTTTACTTTTTGCTCTGTCTTAGACATAACCTGAGGAAATGAAATATAAGGCTGGCTAACCTCTTAAATATGATCAGAGGAAACTGATGTTTTAGGAAGAAGAAAATACAGTATTAAAATCCCCAAACAGTGTTTATCCTGTCACAGACATACTTCCTCCTTCTTGGGAAGGTACACATTATATTACTTTCTGAACAATCTCATACTGTCATTCAATGCTTCCTCATCACAAGTTTAGTGGAGTTGCAGTAGTCAAATTTTTTGCAGAGTAAATTCCAATGTCAATGACTCCATCACACATACTCCCATGTAGCATTGTGACACAATATATTTTTTACATAATAAAATATATATAATATTGCCTATATTAAATTCAATACTTTTCTCATTCCCAAGAACATCTAATCACACTTAATTCAGATGCGTAGTATTCATTACTGCGGTTAAGTATGAAAGGCTCCGGATTTTATTTTTACATATTTCTAAATACGTATGGGTAATGCATTGGTCGGCAGTAGTCTTATTTTCATTGTCTCAATGAGTTTACTGTACATGGTTTGTTTTGCTATTTTGATTTTGAAAATTAGAAGCATAGCCTGTTCCACTTTCAATGCCATCCTGACATTTAGAATCCTTTTGACTCCAGTGGGATTATTTAATTATTGTATATCATGTCCCTTCCAGGAGTAATAAAGGTCACTTACCAAAAATCCAATTAAAATTTAAACTTTATGTTAATAATCTGTTACAAAGACATGGCAACATTTTAAAAAGTTACTTTTCTCAAGTCAGGTAGCTCAGCATCCAAATAATTAACAAGTAGGAAATACAATTTCAATTAATGAGAATGTCTTTCCCTTTTGTCTCCCTGGTCTCTTCCCCATGACACCTCACCTAATTGTGCCCCCTTTGTGAGCCAAAAGAGAATATGAATTAAAACTGAGAAAGAAGAGAAGATAATTTTTTTATTCTCTCAAAAGAATACAATTTTAGAATTTGAATGTATTCACGATGCTAGTTCTATTTCCTCCTGTGAAGGTGACTGCTAGAGAAAGAATCAGATCCACTAATGAGTATTTGTAAAGTACCCATCTCATTTAAATGCCTAAATGAAAGAGGAAAAGAATATAACGGTAGTTTTTAGGTAAAATTCTGAGAAATGCATAACTTCTGTAGCTGGTACTTTAGTAAAAGGCATATGCATAATGCTTCTTGGAAGGAAGTTATGGAATAGTGTGTTACTTGAAGAAAGGTAACAAATATAATGTTATACTTTATTGCCAGAAATAAAGCTTAAAAAGTAGAAATTATCTTCTGTTAATTTTTAAAGAATAAGAAGGCTTTATTCTGTTTCTTGATTAAGGGTATGATATTTTAACACATTTTAAGTAAAAATTGATTCATATTTTTTCTTCATACATAAAGTTAGAGAAACAGATTTGCTATCTTCTGTGAAGTTTCTACATACCATTACTATACAACTGCTGGTTTTCGATCATTTGTGTTTCAGGTAGATTCTTTCAAACACTGTTCAAAGGATGAAAGTTCTTATTCATATTCCAGGCAATTGTAAAGAAGACAAAACGTTTGGAGATTTTTCAGTGAGGCTGTTTACTTCTTTAGGATAAGTCTAGGAGTACAGATGGTCAAACTTGGAAAGCTTTAGCAATACCACAATAGTGATATTACTCTGGAAGGTGCTGCCTATTTAATTCTCAACAAAACACTGTCCAAAGTGTATCATTATTAAGTCATTTTTTTTTTCCAAAAATAATTACAGTGAATAGGCAGGAATTTCAGAGTGTTGTTACCTCCTCTACGGTTTTTTAAAAGATTTCTCAACTTTCCTCAGTAATCTGCTCTGAAGCATGAAAAAATCCCACGATCTTACCCACTTTAATCATCCATGCAAAATTAGAATCTATTGCTACACTTAGTAACCTTACTTTTCTCATTCAGAATAAAATATAGTATTGAGGATCCCGTTTGCAAATATAGATTTATTTTGTTTTTAATCTATAATTTAAGGACCTCCATAAGTATCATAGATAATTTACCAAAGACACACACACACACACACACACACACACACACACACACACACCACAAGCACTAGAACTCTGACAACAAATAAAATAATAAGACCCAACTAATGAATGAGAATGAGAGAGTGTTTATTTGTGCCAAAAATTAGGATACATATAACTACTGCATTTTAATAAAACCTTATTTATGCACTTGCTTTAAACAAATTAAAAGTGAAAATACATTGAATAATTGGCTTTCACAGTCTAAGAAGTGCAAGTCCGTTTTTAGCAGAATAAATAAAATGCTTAACCCTAAGAATCATTTGGTTGTAGTTATTATATGTGATATTTAACAATTTTGAATAGAATTCTCAAATTAGTTTTACAAAATCTATAGAAAGCTTCTTCAAATGAGCATTTCAAATATATACCATTGATAGAAGTGGAGTTCTAATATCAAAATGTAAAATGTGAAGCCACATCTTGAATTTAAAATATCCCTAACTCCTACAAGAAGGGCATGAAATGCAAGTCCATGTTAAAAATTGAGACTGAAGCTAAATTGACCAAAATGAAATAATGGATTCAAATTCAGACTGATGAAATTATAGTTTTGGCAAATCAGTTGTAATGAAGCCACATTTTTCTCTATATGATAAATATTGTGTATCTTCACCTAGAAACTACTCCATTAAAGAAAAAGTAAAGTATGGAACAAAATTACAGTTGAGAAGCAAATTGTCATAACTGGCATTTTCTTGTTTCTTTTTGTATGGGTATGTATGTAATTTGGCACAATTCTAGCAATTATTATAGTTTCTATTTTCATAAAATTGTATTTCAAAGAAGCTTACAGTGCTTTCTTAATGGTGATGCAGGATTTTACTCCTTAGTTCAGCTAAAGCTGGGTTCTTGTTTCACAACCAGGAAAAATTTGGCACAGAGACACATTGAAAGGTGAGGAGGACTAAGGGAAAGGAAAGCTCTCTGCAAAGAGGGGGGTTCTCCAAGCAGGTTTCCTGCTCACAGTGGAGTGCCAGGACTTCCATGCATAAGCTGAAAAGCCCAGGCTCCTCTCTTGTATAAGGTGTGAATTCCTGGTGGCTCCACCCTGTCCTTCCAGTGTGCATGCAGGCCCTTAGTCTGAGCCAGGCCACATTCATTTAGTTCCCTTACTGCACACGTGCTAAGGGATGGAATTTTTCACCATGGGCATATTTACGCAAGCCCCTTGTGCACAATGACCTAGGTGGGTTGGAGGATAAGGACAATGACCAATATTAACTGCTTCCTTCTGACAGGGGGTGCTGTTTTGGGAAAATGGAACTTAAATCTCCCTCAGGGGCCAATCTAAGGGTCCTCAGTTAAAGGGGTATTGTCTGAGGCTCTGGTTGCATGATCATTTGGAGTTTCATGGCCTAAAAGTGAGAAGAGACAAACTGCTTATACAAACTGAGTTATTAGAAGACATGTATCAAAATGAAACATAGGGTAGGGTAAGGACAGCTCAAAAGTCCCAAGGCTGCTGCCACACCCAGGTAACTGACTATAGTTATGCCTACTAAGATTTGGGTGCATGGGGCTTAGCTTTGCTTAGCTACTGTGGTCTTATTTTCCCAAAGGAAATATCTGGGTTATGGGCACCCTATTTATTCTTATCACCAGGCAGGATTTGCAGGATAATTGCCCAGAACTAGAATATTGATCCAGATTTTTATAATCCTGATTCCTTTTTGTGTCTTCTGAGTTGCAGCCAGAGATAACTGGTTGGTTCACAAGATAAGCAGGGTTAGTCTAAAATGTAGACAAAGAACTAAAAAAACTAATGAGATTAGAATTTAGTGACAAATGCATGATAACTTTTGAAACATAATTGTTCTCTCTCCAGTCCTCATTTTCATTATAAACAAATCATGATAGGACCATATTGTTTGCAAAACAAACTTCAGCCTTATACTTGGCTTGATTATTTGTGTAAAGTGCAGTAAGAATAATTATCTTTACGTAGGCCTTTTAAATTGATTTTGATGGGACTCTCTTCCACAAGGAACCTCAGATAAAATCTTTTAAACCTGAGCCAAGCTGTGGATTTGTGTCATCAAATGCCTATGAGTTGGGTAAACTCCTCTCTTCATGAGTTCCCAAGTACATGGGTTTCCTGGCCCTGTTAGAAAGTAATATGACATTCTTCACTCACCGCAGGTTAGGAAACCTGTACAGGGACGAAGTAGACAAGGTATGAGGCCAGTTTTCCTTAAGGCCTTTTATTGGCTTTGCAAGTATACTTGATTCCTTAAAGGGAAGTACACTCTTTCAGTAAAAGCCTTGGTAAAACGACCAGTTTCTGAAACTGTGTTCCTTTGCAAAAGAAAATGGATTCTTATTACACTAATGCAAATAGCTATATTGCCATATGTTAAGAATACTCACACTAGTTTCTAAATTCTGGAGAAACCAGGTAGAAATAAAGAAATATACTCCAAATTATGTTCACAAGAGTATACCTTACTCAATTTTTAAAAGCTGTAAAATAGCTCAAAATAAGTTTCCTTGACTCTGAAAAACAAAACAAGGATCAGCAATGTTTTAAGCAAATGGTAAAAAAAAATTACTTATATTTTCTATTAGTTCAGTCCATTCTGTTAATTCTTGTTCTGCTTAATATTCATGACCATTTCAGGTCTTCATGAGTCCTGTACTTTTTCCCTCTATTCCAGTGTCACAATCTCCAAAGTTATCAGAAACATGCTTTTGAAAGCATACATCAAAGTTCTATAGCTTGTCATAAACTACCTTTGAAGAGGATCAAAACAAGACAATTGTCTGTGAATAACAAAATGTCCAGCATTTTTACAGTTAAAAACGTGATTGATAAAGAAATTTTCTTATCTCTGTGGTTTACAGTAACTTAACATAATAACATTAATTAGGATTGATAGCATATACTCAGACATTAGAACTTTAGAAATCCCATACAATTTTGGAATGTATATTAATGTTATTCACTGAAATATAATGTGAAGAAGATTAAGCATTATTTTGGCAATCCCTCATACCCCAAAATTTCAAATAATCCTGTTTACCTCTCTTTTCGATAGTCCAGGGTCCCTTTGTAGCATCCAAAAACTAGGGGTCAGAAAAGATAATCTTGAAACTGCAATTTGATTTTGGGAAGCCTGTTAAATATGTTAGAAGTTTAAAACACTTGATATAATGAACTACAATTCCAGGTTACTATAAGCTATTTATTTAGCCAAAATAATGACTCAGAAAATTTTTAAAACAAAGCAAAAACTTTTACTCAGTAAGAGGGAAGACTTAGCTTTCCAGTTTGTCTCTTGTCTTCACTTTCTTTTCTTTGGCAATCTATTTGCAAGGCAAATGAAAATCTTTCATTATCCTTTACTAGTACATGAAAATTTGTACAAGGGAGAGAAAGTCAAATTTTACCCTTACATTAGTTTACCACTAATATCAACCTTGTTTTTTTTTTTTGAGATAGAATTCCATTTTGTTGCCCAGACTGGAGTGCAGTGGTGCAATCTCAGCTCACTGTACCTCTGCCCCCTGAGTTCAAGTGATTCTCCTGCCTCAGCCTCCAGAGTAATTGGGATTACAGGCACCCACCACCACACCCAGCTAATTTTTGTGTTCTCAGTAGAGATAAGGATTCACCATGTTGGTCAGGCTGGTCTCTAACTCCTGACCTCAAGTGATCTGTCTGCCTTGGCCTCCAAAAATGCTGGGATTGTAGGAGTGAACCATCATCTCCAACCAAATCTCAATTTCCTAATGAAACCTAATAGACAATTGTATCCATTCTTAACCAGTTTGCCCATGAGGAAAGATTCTTATAAGCTTTGTATAACCCTTTAAAAATTTTACTAAAGAGCATATTAGTGCCTTAAGAGAACCTTGTAGTGCTTTTATTTCAATGCACAATTTATGGAAAAATCATATAATACCCTTTTGAATTTAGTCAGTATGTTTATGCACAGAATTTCTTTTGTGAGGTTCATTTTTAGAAATCTTCACACTTGTTTAAACCTTTAGTTTTATTTTACCTAATTTAAAACAGTCCTTTAACCCTAGGCAAAAATGTACATTTCCATGCCTTCTTAAATTATTTTAATAAAAACACATTATATTGTTGTTACATATCTTGTAGGTAAATCTGTTTTCAGTGGTCTCAATTACATGTTATAATGGTAACGCTTAGCAATTTTAACTTCAATAAAAAATCTATTAAGTTGTTTTAAGTATGCACTAGATGCTGATATAATTTGACTCCTTCCAGCATAGTTAAGGATGTGGTTAATTCTGTATGTCCTGAGTCCTTACCAAGATGCAAAGCAGGCAAGTCAAACAGTTCTCAAAGGCCAAAGAAGCAGTTTACAACCTTAAAGCATTTAGTAAACCTGGTATCTGACTTGCACAATTTAGACCACCTATTTACATTGTAACAACATTTGCATTTTACCTTTTATCTTTAAGACTGTTTTTATTTCTCAAAGATTAAAGTCACGTGAACTAATAGGTATTATAGCTTTTACATTTTCTTAAAAGTATATTTGATCTAAATGCCTATTTTTAAGCCAACTAATTAAAACTCTTTTTATAGGCAAAACACACAACACACATGTAACTACACATAGAAGAAGAGCCAGTTGTTATATTTCATTTACCAATCTCCTAATTGACTTATTGGCCTCTGGGTGGAGCCCTTTAAGAGTAAGTCTAGGAAAGCATGCAGTTTCTAAGGTCTAATAAACAGAAATAGTCAGAAGACAAAAACAGATTTTGAGAGGAATCTATCTGCCTCTAATTCCTGGAGTCCTATGAGGAAAACACAGTTTTCTACTAAAATGGAATCCATGGCACATTTTCCATTTTTTCCAAAGAGTCCCAGACCATCAGGAATTATATTAGGGCCACTCACACATACATTAATTGTAGCAAGACAAAGTGGAGAAAAGTATTTAGTCGACTGAGAAGAAAAAAGCCTTTTCCACTAAGACAAGATCAAAGAAAAGCATAAAGGCTTTTTAAATACACCTATAGCTTGGATGTCCACTTTTAATTAAGCTGAGATCTTTTTAATAAAATTCTTTTAAATCCCTTGTTACCTCACCTTAGCCATATCAATTGACCAATATTTCTGGCTTTTGTGCTTTACCAGAAGTAACCTCACAGGTAAAACCAACAAGCCTTAATTAAGGTTCTGACTTAATTGTGAGTGTGCAAAATATTTTCAAAGGGAGGTAAACAGTTTTTACAATATCTAGAATCTTTAAGGGTAACTCAGAAAAAGGAAGATTTAAGAAAGGAAGCTTGAAGCTGTTCATAGAAGGGAAGAGAATTAACAAGTGACAAAACTCACACAGCTATTAACCTGAAAGTACTCATCCCCCAAGCCAGGATTGAACCTGGGGCACTAATGTAAAATGGCAGAGGCCTAAAGAAAGTACTGCCACGTGGTTACAGATCATGTTCCCAAGGATGTAAAACAAGATAGAGGCCTGCTGCAAAGTTTGTTACTGACCAGTTTGCTGGACTGGTTTGAACACCAGGTTTATGGTGGTCCTAGGTCTGCATCTTATCTTAAGGTATCCTTCTTTCTAACAGAACCATATAGAAAGACATGACAAGCATGTCAGATTGGCTACAGCTTAAAACTAATGTCACAAATCCTTTTTCATTAATCAAAACTTTAAGATAATATAAACAGTGTGATCCTTACCATTCCTTTTACCAGTGTACACAGGGAGAGAGAGGCCCAAAGTCTGAGTGGTTAAAAAGAAAAAAAACCTTTTACCTTTTTGCTAGTATGTTGGGCTTCTGGGTTCCCTTTCCCCAAGCTCAATTCTAAGCCAACGAGTTTAAGGTTTGGGAAATTTAACTTTTCTTGGTTTGGAGTATGCATCCAAGGGAAGTGTCCTGTAGTATGGGGACACAATCACCCATCTGTGAAGAGAGGACAGAGGAGAAAAAAAGAAAAGGAAGGGTTTTTATTTGTTTTTTGTTTCAAAGTCCCAGGGGCTCAGGAGGGATTTGAGAGAATTATAAACTGAAAATGAAGATGAATGGTTACTAATCAAGGAAGAGGGGATAAGGCGCTCCTCATTCCTTTCTCTTCCCAGTGAATGCCCAGAGTATGTGAGGGAGAGAGAGGAGGCATCCATTCTCTTTTTTCCATCCTTATATCTCCGAGTCCTGGTGACCTCAACAGGGTGCCACTATGGGTGCCAATGCAGTTTTCACTCATGTTAACAGGGGATCTAGGGGATGGGATTATTTACTCTTACCCACATACTGCCCCACCCCAACCTCCCGCCCCCCAGCTGTCATAACCTTTAAGTTCCCTAGACCTCATTTATTCCATGGATATTGGCATGACCTCCATGCATGAAATGGGAGGCTTGCCTTCATCAGCAGGAATTAGTCATGCTTACCTGCACTATGCCTTTTAACCTCTGTCATCATCTGCTTCTTGGATCCCTTCAATCCAGTTTTATTTCCTAGGGCTTCAACCCAAAGCTTGGAATTGAGTTTGGGACAAAAGAACTGCCTCAGGGGGTTTCATGGACTCATTAAGTGTCAGGTGTCTCTCGCTAGACTGCAGCCATCAGTCAGCAGTGTTGCTCCTTTGCTGCCTCCTCAAACAAGGGAGAGGAAGGTGTCTTGTGAATTGAGGTCCTAACCTAGTAAAACACCTTTCAAAAAAAAAAAAAAAATCCTCTGGCATAGAGAAGCCCCCTGTACTCACAGGGCTATGTTATTAGGTTGGTGCAAATGCAATTGCCATACCTACCATTCTGATGGCAAAAAAACAAAAAAACAAAAACAAACAAACAAACAAAAAAACTACCTTTATGCCAACCCATCAACTCCTGGTAGAGAAAATTAAATAAATAAATAAATAAATAAATAAATCAGCCTAAACAAAAAAACAAAAACAAACAAACAAAAAAATACCTTTATGCCAACCCATCAACTCCTGGTAGAGAAAATTAAATAAATAAATAAATAAATAAATAAATCAGCCTAAACAAAAAAACAAAAACAAACAAACAAAAAAATACCTTTATGCCAACCCATCAACTCCTGGTAGAGAAAATTAAATAAATAAATAAATAAATAAATAAATAAATAAATAAATCAGCCTAAGTGTAGGGCTGTGTTAACTGCTGACAGTGTGGAGAAAAGGAAAAAGAACAGTCTGAATGCTGGGCGGGGAAGATGCCTGGGGGAAGAACCTCCTATTCTAATGCAAATGGTTTTCTCCAACAAGGAGAGAAACTTTTGCTGTCTCCTGCTTCCTGACTCATCTAGAGGGGGAAACATGCCGTGGGCATCTGGCAAGAGGGGATGGCCAGAGGAAATGCTGGCCAGCAGGACACGGAGGGTCCTTGGGGAGGAGGGGTAGGGGAGTCACCACTTCCCCGTCCGTTACGCATGTGAGCCCGTGGCCATTGGGGTAGGGGGTGGAACACCCCAAGTATTGTAAAAGAAAAGATCAATGTCATTACAGTCCTGAAAAAAAAAAAAAAAGGAAAATGCCAAAGAAGTGTCTGGGTTGGACCAAGGCCAATATTCCCAACCCCTGAGAACAACGGTAAGAGTGGACGGTGTCCCTGCCCTCAGAAAAAGTCTGAGGATGAGAAAGCTCAGAAACAAAAGTAAAAGTGATTTTTGTGTCTGCATTTTACTCACCCTTCTGATGTGTCCCCATACAGACCACCAAAATGATTCTCGATTTTTGTTCATTAGTTCAGCTAAATGCAGGTTCTTTTCTCAGGACAGGGAAAAATTAGGCCTATGAACACATTGAAGGGTGAAGAGGTTGGAATTATCAAGTGAAAGGAAAGCTGTCTGCAAAGAAAGAAAGGGGTTCTCCAAGCAGATTTCCCCCTCACAACGGAGTACCAGGACTTCCACACAGGAGCTGAAGAGGCCAGGCTCCTTCCATGCATAAGACGTGAATTCCTGGTGGCTCCATCCCATCCATCCAGTGCACATGCAGGCCCTTAGTCTGAGTCACGCCACACTGATTTATTTCCCTTACTGTGCATGTGTTAAGGGGTGGAATTTTTCACTGTGGGTGTGTTTAGGCAAGCCCCTTGTGCACAATGAACTGGGTGGTTTGGAGGTTCTTGGGGGACCCTCCCCTATCTGCCTAGCCACTTGGCTGTCTCCTGCCTCTATCAGTGGTATTTTACTTTTAACAAATCTGGATACTGTCAATTGCAATGATTTAAGTAGTTTTCATTCAGAATCAAAATGCCATAAAAGTAGTAACATTTCCAAAGTGAGATAATTTGCAATGTCATAAGAAAACACAGAACTAATTCATTTACCTATCTTTTTATAAATGTCTTAGACATGAATTAATAACATATTAGAAAATTACAATTTTTCCTATTCACTGGATATTGAGTTCTGACAATAGAGCCATATTTCAAAATGCTTTTTAAAAATATGTTGATAATGTTACAATTATATAAACATATCATTTGTATTCTCATATTTTGATACTTCAGCTGGCACTGAAAAGGAAAGGTGGCAGGGAACTGAACATCTAACATTGGCACAGTTTTTGCATTCATAAATAATCATTCTCATGATAAAGAAAAAGAGGCTTAAGGAAATTAATGAAAATGTTATGCCCAGACCGTTTGTTCCCCAAAGAAGACCACCAGAGTCCAGAGTCAAAGCCAAGCGGCAAGGATCTTTACTACAAGTTCGAACTTGGTCCCTCCATTCCACAGCATACAAGAGGGCCCTGAACAATGCGAGTGCTTGCTTTTTATAGCCCGATTTAAACAGGATATGTAAAGTTACAGGGGAACAAGGTAATTCTCTCGGTTACAGCATTACAATTGGTTAATATTATACATTTAGCATTTCTTATTGGTTCCCGCTGCGTCCTTATCGGAGATTTCCCAGGTGGTGTTTTTCTGAAGTTTGAAAGAAATATGGAGGAATGTGTTTGTGCTGGGCTCAGGAAGTTGGGAGATATATGGGGGATTTGTCTCATTCCTTTCAAAAACTGAGTCAAAATCACATTTAAAGACAATGGTATGTATTCCAAAGCAAGTGTATCCCATCATAAGGCCTGTGCTCTTTCAACAACATTAGGAATAAGAATTGATTTTGTTAAATGCTTAGACTAGTAATGTGAAATACTCAATTGGTCCTCAATCCCTCCATTGCTTCACTGGTATTAGACATTTCTTTATACAGCCAGTATGCATGAACATGACATCATAATTTTTCCAAGTATTAAGTATAAATTCATCACAATAAATCTGATTTGAAACAATTCTTTGTCAACTAATTTTATAGATATTTCAAACATTAAAATAGAGATTCAAAGGCCACCAGAGGTCTTGGAGACAGGTAGAATTTTTAAGGAGTCTAGAGAAGGAAAATCTATGTGACACATTTGGTATGCATTTAGATTTTTTAAATGTTTCAAACCAATAGTAATGGTGGGCATAGGGAGAGACAGGGATATGGATGTATAATGTGAGTTCTTCATCTAGATAGAAGCATCACATATTCTGGAATTGCAGAGCATGAGATGTTAGCTCTGAAGAACCTATTACCAAAAACAATTATAGCACTTCACAGATGTTTGTATACTTCACAGATGTGTTTACCACACTAACACAAATGACTGCAATATGTGAGGAAATGCTTTTTTAAAAAATACTAATTAAGTGTTCTAGTTCTTCTCATTAATGAAGCTTATCATTTCCCTCTCCGTTTTATTTTTTTGGACACTTGAACTAACTTGAAACATAGATAAGAATATTTTAGGGGAAATAATCCATGTATACTCTCCTTCATCTCCCCATTACATGTTGAAATAAGATACAGAAATTTGGTAGTAGGTTTACATATCAGTTTTCTTTTTCTTTTTTCTATTTTTATTAGTCATTACGGCACTCCTATTTTGTCTCACTCAAAATCTGCAGATCCTAATGCATGGTTTTCTTTATCAACTATTATTAAATTCTGTCATGCAATATGTCTAATTAAGGTTCAGTCATTAGAATTAATTTTAGGAAAAGTATTCCTCCCAGACATAGTGTCCTAAAATACTTGATAGAGATGTTCTTAATTTACACAATATTTGGAGTACTTGGTTTCATTGCTTGTTGAGATATTTAACCGTGTTTTTTTGCACTATGATTCTCAATATAATGCAATGTTTAAGGCAAGTAAAATTTTTCTTATGTTGTATAACATATTTAGAAGGTTATGCAACATAATAAGACTGCAGAAAAAAAAAAAAAAGATCATACTCCTTTTACAGTTTTATTTTTCTTATCATCTCCATGGGATTCCACCTTAACTATTAGGGGGGAGGGGGGACTTATCTCCACATCAAAACCATTTTTAGTTCCCTGTTACAAGCAATAAATTCCACCTGCCTCCAGGTGTCAAGTTATTGAGCCATTGTTTGCTGGCACAATATCACAATATTACACATACACACACACACACACACACACACACACGACACACTAAGATGTGATGTAGCACAGACTAGGAGTAGATCACTCTGCCAGGGCACTCATACTGCTTCCTCAACATCTCCTGGGTCTTAGGGGTAGAACAGACTTGCAGAGAAAGGCAAAGCTCCTAAGGGGTGAGAATTGCAATTTTCCCCACCCGCTGTGTAAACCTGTGGATTGGAGAATCAGGCTTATAATGTGCAAAATTAAAAGAACAGTAGGAAGGAAAAGGCATGTTTTAAAAAGATTTTAAACTTGAAATGTAGGCTTATTTGATAACACATATAAGACTAAAGTTTAATAGTATTAAAAGAAACAACAAAATGCCTTTGACTCAACATTATTCAAGTTGTAGGAAAGAACAAAGAAGACACTTTCAATTTTGTATGTACTGTATTTTTAAGTAGATTTGTTTCAATGTAAAACTGACATTTATGACTAGTAGATTTTGCATTTAAGAATCAGAGAAAGAAGGGATTCAAACTGTGATTTCCAATTTTGCTCTAAAAATGTGGCACAAAGAAATAACTATTCTTACTTAAACTATAATTTCCCAAGCTGTAGGCATAAACAATTTTAGAAGAAACCAGATGAAATAAATGATAAACACTGAAACACCTTTTAGAACTAAAAAACCCTGCCCCAACCTGTGTGTGTGTGTTGTGTTTGTGCATGAACATTTAAAAGTGCTGAGTGAAAAACAGTAATGATCTTTCTTCATTCTGTTTCAATGAATAGAGTAATTTAGCTGTCAGTATTATTATTAGAATGTAAAAGTAAACGCATAATATTTTAAAATATTGCCTTTTTTGTCAGAAATTCCTTCTATTCTTTAAATGCTAAGATAAATCCCCTCTAAAATTGCACTTTTGTTTTCCTTCATATTATATGTATGTATATTTGCTTACATGAGTGTGTAAGTATAAGGGTATATTTATTATGTATTGTATATACACATATGTATATAAATTAAATACAATAATTTTTTTCCTCCATTAATTTCTCTTCAGAAAATTATCAATATAGATGTTTTATGCCACAGAAAACATTGCCCAGGAAAAAGTCTTAGAACATAAGATTTTTAACATCTTAGAACTTTTAAAAAATGATTGATTTTTGAAATGTGCTATTAATTTTTTATACGTAGTAATTGAACACCATTATTGCATAACGAAATGCCTTGAAGTTTTGTGGATGAATTGTATATATATTTTTTGGATTTAGTTACATTGCATAATGCAATTAGTTACATTTTTTTTTTAATTTGAAACATACATTGTTCCAAAACATGACACAAGAGCACATACACTCAAATTGAAAACACAGTAAATCAAACAATTTCACCCTCTCTTAATGGTAATCTAGCATGTTGCCTGTGTAAGTGTTAAAAAAGTAAATTATACAATTATATCTCAAAAGTTCCGCATGAAAAGGACTTTAAAAGTCTAGGCCCCAACATACTAGACTAAAAATCAAAATGGAGTCACCCATGCTAAACTTCAACATCACCAAATCCAAATAAACTCAGCTATTGCCTGACCTTCCAAAATATCAGGAGAAATAACAGCCAATTACCCAAACAGGCCAGTTTAAATCTTCAATGGGCATTGTAAAGAAGTTCCCGCTGCTTTAATCCCTACACAAAAGAAGGCTGAAGTAACCTGATATGAGCTATCAGTCATTATTTTATTGTTTTGTCTTCCTATCTCTGCCTTACAAAAAAAAATAACTTTGAAAAGACTAATACACTCTTTGTTCTTTGCTTCTGCTTTCTTCAGTCCTTGTCTGTCTATAAATCTAACTTCTTTTGCTCAGCTCATTTGAACACTTATTCTATTTTATTAAATGAAATGCCCAATTGTAGAATCCTGAATAAAGCCAATTGAAATGTTGAAACTAAAAAAAAAAAAAAAAAAAAAGTCTTACTCATTTCAGATATTTTTAAAGTACTGATTAATAAAACAGATACTGAAATAATCTATGAAAGCCATTTTTTCTTTTCCTAGTCAACAGTATATGAATTTCATTCACATACTTGCTATATATAATTAAATTTTCCTTTCTCCTTTTCCGTAGATACATTTGGAAAAGCCTAGCTCAGAATAAGTAGGAACACTCTCCTCTAGCGTACTAATATGTTTTGGAGTCAAAGATTTGTCAAAACTACTTTAATTTGATAAAACACAGGTCCTTCAAAGAAATGTGGTGGTAGCTCCATTGAAAGCAAGTTGCTTAAATGTAACAAACAGTCATAACAACGAGGTAGAATAGCATACTACCCGCTATGTGCCAGAAAGAGTACAGCTTTGTGATTTTCTTACAAATAAGCTATGGCAAGCAAGGATTTGTATTGAGTGTTACAGAATAATTGAGAATTCCTTCTATTGTCTTTATACGTTTTAATGGCATGCCAGAGAACCTTTATCTGATGGAAGTAATCACTAGCTAATTAGTCAAACAAGCAGGGTGATAGCTGATTATCTAAGCATGTGTACTTTGACCATTTTTAACTGTTATGGCACATGAAATGACTGAAACAATGTCAGAAAAATTTTAAGTTTGAAGAACTCTAGTTTACCATCTCATGACAGTTCATGAAATCAACTCTTCCAACCTTGAGTTCTGAGGAAACTAAAATGCTACTAAAGTTGAAGCAGTACTAATGATGATATTATATTCAGCACTCACAACTTCAGTTCAGATTTAAGAAAAGTTGACAGAGAATCAATTCCCAACATATATAAACTGTGCTGACTATCCAGGTGGGCTCTTGTAATCCTGTTAAACCTACTTAGATCACACATTTTTCTATGACGTAACTCTATTTATCATTACCCACTCAAAAATCCTTTTGAAATGACACTAGGGATGCATTCATAAGGCCTTGTTAATGTCAAATCATGCCTTCAATTGACAGACAAGATGAAAATATGAGCTCCTTGTCTCAATAGTGAAAAGTAGAACCAAGAGGCCATGGTAGAGTGAGGGAGCAGTCATGCTCCGTGTGTCCTTGTAGAGTATTGCAAAACCTGTTTATCTGCAACCTAGTCAGAGAGCAATTCAGGAAAACAATATCAAAAACAACTCTAGCTAGAAATTCCCCAACTGACCACCAACAGACAAGCTGGTGCCATCCCACCAACTACCTGGAGTTAGTCAATTAAGAGAGAATGATGATATGGGGCTAAAAGATCATTCTGTCAAGACTCTATACTTCATTCTCTTCTCTCCTCTCTTGACCTGAGATTTTTAACTTTATAATCTCTAACTCTCCAATGTGCCCCATCAGAGTGCACTTTTCTTCTGCCCTGAAGTTGTTGAGGTAGTGTGCCCCTAGTCTGCAGACTGCTTTTAGAAAATTAAGTTTTCCTTTTTCCTCTAGAGAAACCAGTGGTCTTTTGTTAACTCTAATCATTGCATATGTGCATCCAATTGACAAGTCAAAGCCCACATATATGATGTATGATGTGGAAAATTTTACAGTGTAATGTAAGTGACAGTTTCTGTGAAAATAATTTGTAAAAAATATTCTGTGAAATATTTTGCATATGAAATGAATGTCAAGAATTATTATTTTTGTTATTTACTTTTTTCTGACTAATATAATGCTATTTTCAGGTTTGAATTAAGACTGTAATTACCACTCCTTTTTTGTTGTTGTTGCTTTGAGACAAGGTTTCACTCTGTCACCCAGGCTGGAGTGCAGTGGCACAATAATGGCTAATTGCAGCCTCAATCTCCCCAGGCTCAGGTGATAGTCCCATCTTAGCCTCTTGAGTAGATGGGACCACAGGCATGTGCCACCACTCCTGGCTTATTATTATTATTTTTTTTATGGAGATGTGGTTTCTCCAGTTGCCCAGGCTGCTCTTGAACTTCTGGGCTCCAGATATCTACCCTCCTCACCCACTCAAAGTCCAGGGATTACAGTCTTGAGCAACAGCACCCAGTCCATCAATTTTTTTTTTTTTTTGCTTTTTGTTTGTTTGTTTGTTTATGATTACTTTCTACATACTTATTATTTGTTATAGTCTTTCTATACTTTCCAGTGAGAATTGGATCTCTTGCTTCTTGCATTGTCTTCTTATAGTTTTATTTTGGTCCTAGGTAATGTATCTTTTATTACTTGATTAAAATTTAATTAAGTCAACAATAGTACACCTTTTGTTAAAACATTTTTTAGTCTGGGTGTGATGACTCATGCCTATAATCCTAGCACTTTAGGAGCCTGAGGCATGTGAATGGCTTGACCCCAGGAGTTTGAGACCAGCCTGGGCAGCATGAAAAAACCCTGTCTCTACATACACACACACATGAAATAGCTGGGCATGCATGGTGGAGCAGGCTGAGCTGGGAGAATCACCTGAGCCCAGCAGGTCCCGGCTGCAGCCAGCCGTGATTGCACCACTGCCCTCCAGCCTGGATGACAGAGTAAAAGCTTGCCTAACAATCAAACAACACAAAAATGTTATTTATTAGGGTTCAAATCTCCTCTTTTCTCCTTTTAGTCATATTTCATACTTTAGCATGTTTTTTAAATTTTTTTTCCCCTTTGGTGTCCATATCAAAGCAATCTTTTGGTTCTTTTACATCTAAGAAGACTTCTTATCAGACTCCTTTACATATTTATTTGAAAAATATTTATATTTCCCAATTCATTCTAACATTATGACCTCTTTTGTATCTTTCAATCAGTTCCCATGTGTGGACCACTTTTTGTTGTTATTGTTTTAATTGTAGATTATTCTGTAATTTTCCTAATTGAACAGAGTCTTAATATAGAAGAGACATACAATGTTTACAAATTCAATGCAAACGTCTCATTTAAACTAGGATCCTATGTTACCACTCGAAAGCATAGAAGAAAAAAATCTCAAATTGAACATGTGTATGAATAATCACATTTTCTTCTCTCTACACTTGAATTGCCTTTGAAAAGAAATAGCATTTCTTTCCTAATAAGCAATTTCTTTTA
>NW_012106408.1:181543-189803 GCF_000951045.1 Mandrillus leucophaeus
CTCATGCCTATAATCCTAGCACTTTAGGAGCCTGAGGCATGTGAATGGCTTGACCCCAGGAGTTTGAGACCAGCCTGGGCAGCATGAAAAAACCCTGTCTCTACATACACACACACATGAAATAGCTGGGCATGCATGGTGGAGCAGGCTGAGCTGGGAGAATCACCTGAGCCCAGCAGGTCCCGGCTGCAGCCAGCCGTGATTGCACCACTGCCCTCCAGCCTAGATGACAGAGTAAAAGCTTGCCTAACAATCAAACAACACAAAAATGTTATTTATTAGGATTCAAATCTCCTCTTTTCTCCCTTTAGTCATATTTCATACTTTAGCATTTTTTTTTAATTTTTTTTCCCCTTTGGTGTCCATATCAAAGCAATCTTTTGGTTCTTTTACATCTAAGAAGACTTCTTATCAGACTCCTTTACATATTTACTTGAAAAATATTTATATTTCCCAATTCATTCTAACATTATGACCTCTTTTGTATCTTTCAATCAGTTCCCATGTGTGGACCACTTTTTGTTGTTATTGTTTTAATTGTAGATTATTCTGTAATTTTCCTAATTGAACAGAGTCTTAATATAGAAGAGACATACAATGTTTACAAATTCAATGCAAACGTCTCATTTAAACTAGGATCCTATGTTACCACTCGAAAGCATAGAAGAAAAAAATCTCAAATTGAACATGTGTATGAATAATCACATTTTCTTCTCTCTACACTTGAATTGCCTTTGAAAAGAAATAGCATTTCTTTCCTAATAAGCAATTTCTTTTAAAGGGGACACCATTTACCTTCTTCACACTTCTTAACATTGGTTATTTCACCTCTATTCAACATAACACACAGACTCCAAATCTTTTTCTTATTTTGTGTTTTTAGCCTCCATCATTACCATCATAAATATTATTATTTAAAAAATTATTATTAAAAATCAGGATAGTATTAGTGTCAAATAGCAGATGAGATTTTTAATTTAAAATAAAATAAACTAGAAACTAGAAAGCATGTTAAGTTCTTAGGAAATGATTTGCAGATGAAAAATATTCAAATTTTAAATTAAGCTAATTGTTACTCCCTTAATACAAATAAAACAAATAAATACAGAATTCACAGTAATCTTTACCTCATTCTAGCTTAATTTACTTTTTAATTCCTTTTCTTAAAATGCAAGTAAGTCTTATCAAAACTATGTTTAATTCAATTGATTTTTTTCTGAAGGTTTCAAATAGGCAATTACATATATAACTATATTATATAATGAAAAAGTATCCATAAATGAATATGATATATACATATAACTACCTATTAGCTTTGTTCCTCTATATATTTCAGGTTAAAAATTATGGAAAAGGGCACATATATACATACATATAATATGGCTTATATATATGTATGTTTATATGTATGTGTATATGTGCCCTAAGCCATATTACGTATGTATATACGTATCTTTTGCGTAATTTTTATCCTTAAATATTGTGTCTGTTTTAGACCTAATTCTACCTCTCTCTCTCTCTCTTTATTTATTTATTTATTTATTTATTTTGAGAAAGAGTCCTGCTGTTACCCAAGCTGGACTGCAGTGGTACAATCATGGCTCACTACAACCTCAGCTCCTGGGCTCAAACATTCCTCCCACCTCAACCTCCTGAGTAGCTGGGACCACAGGCATGCACCGCCATGCCCAGCTGATTTTTTATTTTTTTGTAGGGATAGGTATTGCTGTGTTGTCCAGGCTGGTCTTAAACTCCTGGACTCAGGCAATACTCCTGCCTTGGCTTCCCAAAAAGTGCTGAGATTATAGACCCCATGCCCAGCTGATTTTTAGAATATATATTTAAAGTCAGACTAAATGAGCTGGACACTTGGCTCAAACCCTGAATTCATTACAACCAGTTACTCTGTTACTTGGTGCCTTGTAATATTTCTTGGAATGGTTTAATGGGTATAAGCCATGGTCTTGACTTATTAGTCTCATTTTTAGAATTAAGTCCACAATAGACACAATATTTCAGGTCAAAAATCATGGAAAAGGGACATAGATACACACATATGTATGTATAAATTATGTATGTATATATACACATGCCCTTTTCTATAATTTATAACCTGAAATATATGTATTTGTGTGTGTATATGTGTGTGTATATATATGTGTATACATACATACACATTTACTAAATAATTAGGGTTATAGGAACAACAACAAAAAAAACATAATCAAATACGATATATACATGTATCATCTATTAGTTTTGTTCCTCTGGGGAATCCTAACATAGTACTAAAAACATAGATTTTATTGGAAAACTTATGTGTTAATCTCTTTACCATAAATTATAATAATGAAAATATGCACATTAAAATATTTTTTAATAGAATGCACTAGTGAAAATACATATGTAGCATACTACCTAAGATTAAGTAACATCTGAGCTGTTGTAATAGATATTCTGGTATTACTTTTTATATATATTCATGTATTTAAAATTGTTCTGTGATGAACTTACAGCACTTGTATAATTAGAAAAATATCATTTTGCCAGGCACAGTGACTCACATCTGTAATCCCAGCACTTTTGGAGGCTGAGGCAGGAGGATTACTTGAGCCCAGGAATTTGAGACTAGTCCTGGCACCATAGCAAGATCCGTATCTACAAAACATTAAAAAATTAGCCTGCCATCGTGGTGTCTGCCTGTAGTCTCAGCAACTTAAGAGGCTGAGGTGGGACGATCGCTTAAGCCAAGAAGGTCAAGGCTGCAGTGAGCTATGATCACATGACTAAACTGCAGCCTGGGTGATGAAGGGAGACCCACCCTGTCTCACAACAAAATAAATAAAAGATGAAAAACACCTCATTTTGAAACTAAGTACAAATATTAATAACTAAGAAATTACTTTACAAAAAAAAAAAAGAAACCTACATACAAAAAAAAAAGCTCCTTAGAAAGCTACTTACAAAAAAAAGTCTATTTTTTAGATTCTATTTATATGAATTAACTTTAAGGTGAGTTAACCTGAGATAAAATTAGTAATCTACTCCATATCCTTCTAGCTAAATCAACTACAATTTTAAATAACATAAAAGGAGGGAGGAATATTTAACATCAAAACTAAGAGAAATCTGTAATAAAATATACCTGACATGTACCAAATATGCCTGACATATACCAAAAAATAAGAGTGGCTGCTGAGAGTTGAAAAACCACTCTCTGCATCCTGCGTCAGAAGTTTTCCCTGGAAAGAGTTGTCACAATAATAAAGCATCTATTCAATAATACCTTGACTAATTTGAGAATAAGGCCATAGATGGGAGCAAGACAATCAGAGAATGCTGCTAAAAGGTCCTCAGAATATACTCCTTCTATAAAAAGATAAAAAAGAATATATAAAACCTAACAGCTTGCTGTGAAAAAAAGCAAGGAAGATAGAGGTCACAGAACATAAAAACACGATTGTTTAGGGAAAAATCAATACTTGTGTGAGAAAATAAAGTCTAGGAAGTCTACCAACATCTGTCTAATAGTGGCTTCTGAAAGAAAAAAAAGAATGATAGTGGGATGAAGGAAATAATCAAAATAATAACAGAATAACTTTTCACAGAGCTAAAGAAATACTTTAGACTACCAAATGTTAGACTAAATGATCCTCATATACATAGATTGATTCTTCTGAAATTTTGAAATTCAAATAATAAAGATAATTTCATAAATTCTTCTAGAGTAGGAAAACAGATACAAGATGACAGACTATGTAGAAATAAACAAGAAAGCATATGCAGTCAGAGCTCCAATTCCTCACTCAAAGTCCAACTGCCAGCACCTGAGTTTCTTTGTCTAAGATTCTCAGCTCATCAGAACCCATGCCAGAGAATCCAATGCCCCGTTCAATGCATGATAAAAACTGGGGAGTAAATATCCCTAATTTCTCACTCCTCAGGGGGAGTTACATTGAGGCCCAACAGTTACACTGATTCTCAAGGATCCTCTGTGGGATAAGGTTTCAGATACCCACTGTGATCATTCACTTGATAACAAACCTTTTATTGGTTGCCTTCCCTTTTCTCTCAGATTTCCCATCTACACTGCAAATACTTTTAGATTCGTCTCCAAAATCAACTATTTGAAATAAAATTCTTGCTTAAAAGGGTCCTTTGGGAAAACTGAAACTAGGGGAAAAAAAATGCTGGGGGAGGAAGTGGTCATTGGTGAATTTAGAAACAACAAGGTCTGCACAGTTCTCAGGAAAATTTATTTTCCACATAAAATGCCATGTATTCTCAATTAGTAAAAGGATAAAATGAAAATAATTGATAACATGCAAGCATCCAGTATGTTTCTGGAGTGCTGCAATATGACTGGAAAAGAAAAAAAAGAGTCAAGAAAGTGTAAGATATTAGAATTAAAGAGTAGCCAAATTTGCAACTTAAAAAAATCCCAGGACAACAGCCATATAATGCACGTAAAAACAAGGAAGTATATTAGTTATTTGTTTGATTAAATAAACATGTTAGTGGTTTATTAAGTAAAATTTCTGGTATAATAACAAAAAAATAGAAAATAATAGAAATTCAAGTGTAAGAGGTATTGGGGGAAGAAGATGAACAAGAAACTGAAAATTCAAAAATGAGATAAAATATTCCAGTCAATTGAAAAAGAAGATATATTCCACCTGATCTTGAAATTTGAACCAAGTAGCATAAGCTCAGTAACATACACATATTTATTTCTCTATGATTCAATCACAGTATTTCATTTAGAGAAAATAAAGTATATATAATATGGAATTATACCTGAATCTGGGAAAGCTTAATCAAATCTACTGAACATAATATGTCAGATGAACCAAAAATAGAAAATGACAAATGTGAGCAAGAATTTGAAGAATGGCAGGGAAGGAAATTTTGTTTTCAATAATATACCCATCTATATGGTTTAAAAGTTTACTCCCAGGTACATGTATCACTTTTATAATAAAAAAAGAAGCTATTCATTTCAAGCCCTAAAGATTAATGGTAATTATAGCAATAGAGATAAAGATAATATAAAAACTTCCACCACATCTTAAGATTAAGCAGCAATCACGGTTTGTTTTGCAATATGATTCAGCAATCTTGTTAAACTTAATCTAATACTATAATCCATGGCATTCCCGCAACCCCAAAGATAACTCATATTTTCTTTTACATTTTGAAAAATGGCTTTGAAACAGAATATCAGGATAGAAACACAAGCCTTTTCTATTTGGAAATTTGATGGAACAGTGTATTAGATAAGGTCAATTTATCTGAGAGATGTATATTAGTTACCTATTTTTTTTTTAATTGCAAGATGCAATTTTTATCACTTATTCCATTCAGAAGCACATGTCATAAGGTGACTCATGTTTTCAAATCATCTTAGCACAACTAGCTTTTCTCATTAAGGCTTCACTGACCTAAACAAACAATCTACTTTAACGCATTCCCCATAATTCTCTCCTATTATCCAAATTTTATTTATTATTTTATATATTTTTTTACATTGCATGTATCACTATCTGAAGTTCTGTTATTGGATTTACTTAAGTGTTATCTACCACCTGCCACTAAAATGTAAATGCAACAAGAGGAAATAATTATTATATCATATTTCCTTCATATTCCCAGATTCTCAGAGCAGCACTCAACATGTACAAGATACACTATCGAACACAACAAACAGCTGTGAAATAGATGAGTCATGCAGAAAAAGAAACATTCTTAAGATACTACTAATTAATTTTTTATTTAATATTCCTATCTTCATTTCTATTTTAAACATTGATAAGAGAGACAATTTAAGAAAATATAAGAAAATATCTTAATATCTAATGAGATGTGGGTTATTAACATTATTTAAATAATAATTTTAAGTGAAGCAAATCTTTTTTTGTATAAATATAAATTTTCTTTTTAATTTATTAATTTTAGTTTGATTCTTTTTAAGTTTGTAAACTTATTTTAACAAAATACCCGAAAAACTTGGGAACAAGGCAAATATCTGAGTTGCACATCGTGACAATATCATGTGGGCTAAAGGCACACTTCATTTTTTTACAGAATATTAATTAGGGATGTATCTGATCCCATAATCTTGTAATGATATTTCTTTATCAAGTTACCTTTAATTACACAGTTTTCAACTGCTCTTTGAATTGGTCTAAATGTTTTTCTGGATCTCTCCTTTATTAATATCTACTATAATAATTAAATTAAAATATTTGATGTATTTTTATTTTATATTAGCATTAGTTATGATTTTAACTTTTTTGAAAAATTATACTTTCATAAGTATAATTAGGTACACATTAAATAATATGTATAATATTTATGCTGGTTTTGAAAAAAATAATGAACACTTTAAATAGAGTTACCCACTTGAAGAATAAGAACATTACCAATAGCATTAAAATGTCACCCAGTGCTTCTAAATCATGCCTGCTCTCCATCTTAGAAGCATACACATAATACTCTAAATTTTGATTGATGTCTCCTCTTCAATATCTATCTTTCAGTTTTTGGATGCCATAAAGTTTATTCAAATGAACTCCAAAGAATTGAACATGTGAAAATTTAGATTATTGAATTAAATATATTTTTGAAAAATACACACACATTTATCATAAGTAAGGCCTTGCTTGCACTGTTGCCTTTAGCTTTCCCCAGTCCTTTAAAAAATGCGAAATACTAAAGCAGTCTAGATTTGGAATAGAATTCAATGCTTTAAAAGAGACTTTCTAGTCACATAGTCAAAAATGAGTTAATTAAGAGAAGATAAAATATGACATTCTTGTTTGAAGAACATATATGACCTTAGACTACATTTAATAATATATCATCAACAGTGAAAAAAAATGATATATTCATTTTCTGCTAGGTAAATTTAATTTAGCTCATAAATTTTCACTGGCTTAAGAAAAGTGGAACCCATTTGGGAACAGTGATAATTTCTATATCAGTTAGAAAGATATAACTTGGGAAATTTGTAAGGGAAGATGATCTCTATAAAAGAAATATCTAGAGAATTACAATTTTAGAAAGCAGGTAGATTTCTATAGTAAGAATGTAAAAAATAGAACTTGGAGAAATGGAAAATATATTTAGGACTGACTTGTAGCAGAAAGAACTAATAGGGAAGACCTGTCAAATATGGAATGATTTGCCATAAGATTTCAAGAGTTTCCTATCTTCATACATTTTCTAGCTAAAGATAGGAATCACGTTGTTGGGAAGGTTTTCACATATTTTATGAAATTAAGCTAGATACATTTGAAAGAATATTTTAATCTTGGAGATTTCACATACTTTTGTATATTTTGAGTTTCATGTCGTGAAAAAATGATGTATCATTAGAAAGATGAGATAAATATAGTTCATAATAAATCTATAATAAATTCTATAACATGGTAAAAAATTGATACTAACCCCACCATTAACAAATAGCATGAGTGTCTTATTCCGAAAGTTATTCCTTAAGAGCATTGTTACACCATTTGCCACATGCAAACAATAATGGTTCAGAGACCAAAATAATACAACTTTTTAAGTGTATCTTTTATAGTAAGCAAATATAATTTTTAAAACTTGACTAAAATGGCAGATAGGGTCTATAAGAAAGCTAAAGCATATTGTTTCTACTACGATACTACACAGACAAAAGGACATTTAGATATTTTTCTAATACATATGAAATCTGTTGATAATAAATAATTCCAATAAATGAACTAATTTGTAGTTATAAAATAGATCAGTATGAATAAATGATACATACTAATAAAATTAGTAATAAAAATTAGTTACTAAAATTAGTGCAAACATTTATTGTATACTTTTCTATCAACTGGTAAGAAACTATCATACACATGATAGAATTTGGTTCTATTTGAACATATCATTCACAGTGGGTAACTGATTAAAACAACTGAGTGGTTCTTTGTTATTAAAAAGAACATCAGATATGTGTGTAGGGTGATTATCAGTAATAATCAATATTTTAGAGAAAAATACAGTGTTATCCAGCAAAATCCCAAATATGTGTCCTCTACTATGTGGAATAAGCATGTTCCAGAAAATATATGAGGAATAAAATATTTGATAATCTGAAAATTAGTTTTTATGAGCCTATTCAAAAAGATGAAGTGCAAAACTAAAGGAAGTAGTTAAAAAATTAATTCAATAAGGAAATCCACTAAGGGACATTTTTTCTGATAATAATTAGAGTTTATGATAGCCTCTT
>NW_012106408.1:189853-191952 GCF_000951045.1 Mandrillus leucophaeus
AAAAATTAAAAAGCCAGACAATTTGTATATTCTAATGCACAATCAACATTTGAAAAGATGCTCAAAATCATTTATTGTCAGATAAATTAAAATTAAAGCCAAAATAAGATACCACTATCCAAAACCATAATTTCTAAAATTAAAATGTTATTACACCAAGCATTAACAAAGACATTGAGCAAAAGGAGGGCAGTTTGGTAAAATCACTTTGAGGAATTCCTTGTATTTTATGGCATACACTAGGATACAACAATTATCCTTTGTAGGTGTATCTCCAACAAACATTTATTAATATGTGTGTCAAAGGATGAAGACAAGTATATTCATGGCAGCCCTTTTTCAAATAGCCCCAAATTGAAAATACTAGCTACATTATAATAAAAAATTTTAGCTTATTTCTATTGTGGAATATGACTTTTTAATGAAAACACTACATCTTCATTCAGCATGAATAAATTTCACAAACATAATTTTGAGTGAATAAAGCAAGATTAAAAATTCATTTTGTATAATTTTATTTGCATAAAGTTTAAAACAAACAAATTAATATATAGTGAGCACAGTTAGGTAATGACTGTGTAGGAAATCAAGGAAGACCTCTAATGTCCTTCAGAGGGTAATGTATCATTTCTTTCACCTCAATGGTGGTTAGACATGTGTGTTCATTTTGTAATTATTCCCTACCTTTAGGACTGTACACTTTTCTATCTGCTAAACTTCTTTAAATTAATTTTAAATGTAAATATAAATAAAAGTTTCTGAGTCGCTAAAAACAACTGCAAATTAATTACATCAATTTGTGTTGAAGCAAACAGATCAGTGAAACAGAATAACAACACAAGAAATACCTTTATTACTGTCAAAACTTCCCATATAATAAATATAGCAGTATAAATAATTGACAAATTTTTGGTATTGAATATGCCAAATATATATTATACATATATTTGTGGAAAAAGATATCTTCAGTCTAAGTATCATAAGGCATGAAATAAACGAAGTCAACAAAATTACGATTTCTCTTCATCGAAGAATCATTTAGTCAAAGAAATAAACAAATGTGGCAAAAGCAAAGTCAAAGTAAAATAAGTTAGAGATTCTTCTCTAGAATATGTAAGAAGCACCTGTTAATTTACCAGAAAAAAATAGTAAAGTTGTAAAATAGGCATAAGATGTGAATTATCAATTTTCATAAGGAGAAACGTAAAGTTTCACCTAATAGACAAAACAGGTTTCATAGGTTATTCATATTGGTACTGTATACCAACTGAAATGGCAAAATATCTGGAGATGTGAAATGCTACTGAAAGATTAGTTAGGTAGTACCATTCTAAATATAAATTTAATATTTCTGACGGATAAATTAAAAAGTCAAAGGTCTTATGTGAAGCAGCCTGTCTATGTGCATGGGTTAACAATTCACTCTCTGCCCTCCACAAGTTACGTGAAGTGCATCTGCTATTAACAGAGAGGTGACAAGGGACAACAGAAACCTAGGATTCATGGTCAGTGGTCCTCCAAGGCTCAGAAAATCTGTGTAGGGCATATACAGATACAGACAGTCTTAACTGCACATGCCCCATTTGCACCCCAGCTGAGAGAACCCAGAAAGCAGCTCGCTCTGAGTTATGTACCCCAAGGATAACTGGGCAACTTAACGTCAAAATTCACTTTAAACTTTTTTTTTCCTTTCCCTTCGGTTTCAAGAAATAACCTTGAAGCAAACTGCAGAAAACTTTTTTTCTCCACTTTAAAATAGACTCCATGTCCCGCCTTTTCTCACCATATATACTCTATTCACATGTATCTAACTGTAGGCTATTTTCTCAACTTGTGCCTTCTTAGAAGTTCCAGGAGCTAATACTGATACACAAAAATCAAGACTGGAGACCCAGTGGCAAAATTCCAGAGTTTACTTCAAGGAAGTAGTTAACAACTCTGACATTTCTGAGATGACAGCAGTCCGAGATCCAGGTGGACTGTTACCACGATAGCCACAGTGCAAGACACACAGATGCTGTACTCACAACAATCCCTGCATGCATTCCTTATCAAGTTTTCTCTTTTCAGATCCCTGCTTTCTTCCCCAAAATTGAAGT
>NW_012106408.1:192002-193005 GCF_000951045.1 Mandrillus leucophaeus
CTTTAAAATAGACTCCATGTCCCGCCTTTTCTCACCATATATACTCTATTCACATGTATCTAACTGTAGGCTATTTTCTCAACTTGTGCCTTCTTAGAAGTTCCAGGAGCTAATACTGATACACAAAAATCAAGACTGGAGACCCAGTGGCAAAATTCCAGAGTTTACTTCAAGGAAGTAGTTAACAACTCTGACATTTCTGAGATGACAGCAGTCCGAGATCCAGGTGGACTGTTACCACGATAGCCACAGTGCAAGACACACAGATGCTGTACTCACAACAATCCCTGCATGCATTCCTTATCAAGTTTTCTCTTTTCAGATCCCTGCTTTCTTCCCCAAAATTGAAGTGGTTGCTTTGGTTGGGAATTGGACATTTCCCCATTACTACTTTTGGGTAGTAAAGTCACTTTCTTTCTCCCAGAACTTGCTCCTAATTGGACTCCGTGAGTGGAGGGCATCCAGACCTGCATTCAGTTACACAGTATGTTGGGAAGTGTTGGGCTAATGCAACGAAAGACATCGGTTTCTGGGGAGCGGGACTGGGGACCTAGAGGACTAGAGCAGAGCCTTAACTATTCTGGCTAATTCCCGCTTAATGGAGGATATTACATTCCCAGCACATTCCACAGGTATTCTTGAGAATTATAAGTGAGAAAGAAGGAAAACTAGATTAGTTCAAGGCCACCTGGAGAAATCTCCTGCACTTTACAACACCGCAAATTCATCATGAACTTACATCCCTGACAAATTCATGCAAATTACTTACATCTGTAAGTAGTAGAAAGATTGCTCTATTTTTGGCGATATAGATTGGGGGGCAACCTAGCTGACTACTTTTTGAAGAATGATTATGTAAAATATTTTAGATTTTATACCACTGATATTATGCAACATTTAAAAAGAATAGGCTAGATGCACATATTCAAAAATTGTTAAGTGAAAACATTATGAGGGAAGTAAAATTTGAAGCATATCTTATTTACATAACTTTAAAACCTAT
>NW_012106408.1:193358-194100 GCF_000951045.1 Mandrillus leucophaeus
AAACTCTCACAGACATGAACACATTCAAGATGAGGGAAACTCTTGAGGAAAAGTAGTGTTTGATTCAAGAGACAAGTTTGCTTGGTTTTGCAATTAGGTTTTAAATCAAGACTGTAGGAATAGGAGCTTCCCAAACTATGACATGCCCATTTTCCATTAAACTCACTAGAAGAAACAGAAGTCAGGGCCTAGAATTTTTATCTCACTAATGATAGACTTCCATCAAAAACAGCTTAAACTCTAGAAGAATAGCAGTCACGTGGAATACAATGATATTTCAGAAAAGTTAAAAAAGCATAAAATAAATTTAAAAAACTTGAAAATCTTACTTTAAAAGAACCTGAATTAAAGATCACATGGAAATAAGATTTCACATGAGCATAATAAATATCTTCAGGAATATAAGGAAAGATTTTGAAAACCTGCACATGAGAAAGCACATATAAAAAAACACCAACTGAAAAGAAATAGGTGTGAAAAGTTCAATCATTGAAATATAGACTTTAATAATTGCTTGGGAAACACGATAAATATACCAGTAGATAACAAGGAATCATAGGTAGATGAACTCTCCAATGAGGCATCAGAAGTTGATAAGGAGATAGAAAGTACTGAAAAACAAAAACACTGTTGGATAATCTAAAGGACATGAATCACTTGAAGATTCACACAGAGATAAAATAAATAGAACTGAGAAAGTTTGAGGGTAATATGCAAGCTAATTTATAAAATTAAAGATGCA
>NW_012106408.1:194150-196760 GCF_000951045.1 Mandrillus leucophaeus
ATAAACATAAGATTATAACATTAGTATTTATGTATTCATTTTAAATATTTATATTTTATGTGCTTATTGCTTTCTTCTTCTTCTTCTTCTTTTTTTTTTGATGTGGACTCTTGCTCTGTCACCCAGACTAGAGGCAGTGGCTTGATCCGCACCTGACTGTGCTTATTATTTTCTATGTAATTAGTCAGCACTAAGATAAAACTAAATATAATTTTAAAAATGAAGTAAAAAGAAATAAAATTAATGTTTTCTGATTTAAAAAAAAGATAGCACTAATTCTTATCTATTAAACCCATTAAGCATATTATTATTATTTATGATTTACTTTTTTCTTTTTTTTGGAGACGAAGTCTCACTCTGTCACCCAGGCTGGAGTGCAGTGGCATTATCTCAGCTCACTGCAAACCCCACCTCCCATGGTCAAGTGATTCTCCTGCCTCAGCCTCCCGAGTACCTGGGACTATAGGAATGTGCCACCATGACAGGCTCATTTTTGTATTTTTAGTAGAGATGGGGTTTCACCATGCTGAACAGGCTGGTCTTGAACTCCTGACCTTGTGATTCGCTCACCTCAGCCTCCCAAAAGGCTGGGATTACAGGCATGAGCCACTGCGCCCAGCCTTGATTTACTATTTTTATTTTTTCATGTTTCTTTAGAATTTTAATCTATATGTCTCATCGAAATATTTAAAACCATGAAATAAAACACATCTGTTGTAATGTTAACAGTAACTTCCCAATACAATCAAATTAAAAAACATTTATTTTAGACAAAAATATATGTCTATGTTTAGAAAAAGAGAACTTGCCTTTTTGAGATCAATAAATACCCATTTGAAGTAAAATTTGGCAATATATAAATTAATAGTGTGTTATTATGATACACAATACTACCAAATTATAATTTCTTTCATTAGGAATTGTTTATAAAATTGCTTATACTCAAAATGGCAACATGTAACATTTCTTGACTTTGTATTTTTCTGTGTTGCTAATTTAGTTGAAATTGTTTGGAGTTAATATAAAAAGATATGTTTGCAAAAAAAAATCACACACTTTTCTTTCACTAGATAATCATTTTTACTCATATCTGAAATGTATACTGTGTGATTCTACTTTGCTTATCTTGGAAAGGAGTATCTATATTAGTAACATTTAATAAAGCCTTGAAAATCTCCTGTGATTGAATTAATATTCACTTAAATCTGCCAAAATCTTCATATTTGGTATCTCCTAGAAAACAAAAGTTTATCGTAAACTATTATTGCTACTAATTGAGAAATCTGTGGATTATTATTAACTCCGGCCATGTTTTTCAAAAGTTGTGCAAGTCTCTCTGGGACAATATTTAAATAAATCAATCAAAACAGCAAAAAATAAATTAAACTATAACTTTTGCAGTCATATGTCTTTATTGAAAATAGATAAATATTTTAATGTTTGCTAAGAAAATGCAGGGATAATTAAAATTGGTAAGGTATTGACATCAATACCTTGCCATCTATTCTAATACCATTTTTCAGAGCACTTTGTACTCCTACTATTCTTCAAATTCTTTATTCTATAAATGCTTTTTTTTTAAGTAAAAGTTTATTACATTTCGGGGATTTCTATTTGACTGACTTTTGAGTATCTTAACTAGATTATTTTAGATAATCCAGACTTTTGCATTAAGATATTTGGCAAAAGAGTCAACACATGAATATCCATTTTATTTTACTTTTAAGTTAAACCACTTACAGTGAGTTTACCTTTAAAAGAGACTGAGTAGGACTTCTCATTTCAGCTCCAACATAAAAGGAACTGAGAAGTCTTCACTCTCATTTATATGTCAATAAAAAATTACACAAACAAAATTAGTGACATTTCCTGGAACCATTAGAAAATTTGAGTCGTGTAGAATAACCCATCATTTAAACAGCTGCAGAGATAGGTGCAGCCAGAGAGATGTACCAACTCAGATCTGTTTACTTGCAGCAGAAGTGGCTGGAGCAATAAACTGATAGCAACATTAAATTGTTATTTTCATTAATTGGTAGAGGTTGAGTGATAAACCACTGGAGGACACCACATTTTCATGGGTTTTCACACCAGGAAACCACCCCTACCCTGCGTTGGGTTTTTATGGTGAGGATACTAGAAAGAATCCCTCAAGGCTCTAGCAGTAACTGTGTGATATACTGCCAAATTCTTCTCAGTAACAGAGTCCTATTCTCCGAGGAAAATAACTTTGTCAGAGTGCAATTCAAAACTTTATTCCATGTGAGGAAAGGGAATTGCTTTGCACTCAAGCTGTCCCCAGTCTTCCTGTTTTTCCAGAAGGTTTTTAAAAAAATGGATTGAGAACACTACAGTCAGGGAAAACAGTAGGGTTCGGTGCGGGGTGAGAGGGGTAGGAAGAAATCTACAATTGGGGGAAGTAAAAGGAAACAAACTAGTGAAGCTCACAAACCTGATACATAAATTATCAAAAAGACTGATAACAGATATGGAACACTGTGCCTACTCCACACCGTATTACCAAAGTTACTGAGTTCCATTAAACTAACAGTGGATTACAGCTGAAGAGATGAAAGAGACAGTCACTGAAGGAGAGTCTTTTGGGAAGCT
>NW_012106408.1:197125-199080 GCF_000951045.1 Mandrillus leucophaeus
TAATTATTTGGCAAGATATTTAGGGCACTTAAAATAACTATGTGTCATAAGTTAATGGCCCAAATATAAAAGCATATAACATGCAAGTTTGGATGGGTAATGTAGGCAAAGAGAATGAAATTCATATAAATAATCAAAAGGAAGTAATATAAATAAAAAATGGGGGTGGCCAAGTTGGCTGACTAGAAGCAGCTAGTATGTGACTCTCATGGAGAAGAACAGAAGGGGTGAGTAAATACAGCACCTTCAACTGAAGCATCAAAGTACGTACATTGGGACCAATCAAGTAAATAACTCAACTTGAGGAGAATGAAGAAAAGCAAGGTAAGACAATAGCCCACCTCGGAGTGACACAGAGCCAGGGGAACCTAAACCACCCAGAGAAGTGGTGAGCAAACAAGTAACCCTGGGGACCCGTGCTTCTCCCATGAATCTTTGCAACCTACCTTCAGGTAGGGAGATTTCTTCATGAGCCCACTTCATCAGGGCTTTCAGTCTGACACACAGTCACATGTAGTCTCAGTAGAGCAGCCACTCAGGCACACATGGGGAGCCTTGGATACCTAGACTTTCCAGGCTTCCCAGCAAAAGCAGCTGCAAGTTTAGCAAAGAAGGAGGTTACACCCCTATGTATACCCCCTAGGAAAGGGGCTGAATCCAGGGAGCTTAGCGGTGGCAGTCTGCAGGTCCCACTTCCATGGCACCACACAGGACAAGACCCATTGACTTGGAATTCCAGCCAGCCACCAGCAGCAGCATTACATCTCTCTGAGATGGCGCTCACTGGGCAGGTCCTCCAGGCCTGGGCCTCCATCCACCCCTGCTAAGGTTATTGAGCAAGTAGCAGCTCTGCAACTCCCTAGAAAGAGCCCCCAGGGGCAGCTGAAAGCCTCTCTGCCACTTCCTGTGCAGTGGAACTGTCCTTGTTACCCTCAGACTAACAAAAAACTAAAGGCCCTAAGTGCCTTATCCACACCTTTAACAAGCTGTAGTCAACCCAAAGAGAAAAGACCAGTCCAACTCCTATGGGTTCCATCCACCCACAGCACTCATTACCAGAAAGGGAGCCCCTGACTTGGGCCAAGAGCACAGACCCTCTATCCTGGACTAATTTTACTGAAAGATTACTGACCTGCATCTCACTGGGGTGGAGCACCCAGGAAACAAGCAAAAGACCCTTGGCCACAACCACTACTAAGGTCCCTGCCTCTGTTGCCTCCAAGTTGGGAAAGAAACTTAAACATGGAGATTGTCCCAGAGCTGCAGCGAGCAGTTCAGGGGTGCCAAGTCACAGTCTATAGCTAGAACTCAAGGGGGAAAGGAGCCCACATGTTCAGATCATTGACAGGAAACAGCTGCAACTGTGAGGAAACTTAGGAGAGCCACACAACCCAACATGAGTCTACCAACTGACCAGTATGCTTAAATGCCACCTACTGAATCATACCCCAAAGCTTCAACATCAAAAATACCTCACTAATATATCCCCTGTGAAACCAAAGACAAGATGTCAGCTCCAAATAAAGATCCGGCACAATGGTTTGGATACTGTGAAAACATCCAATAAAGAAGTTTATGAGTGTACTCAGTCTACACTACAGTTAAAGAAATACTCAAACACAGAGATGAGAAAGAACCAACTCAAGAACTTTAGTAACACAAATAACCAGACTTTTGTATGTCCTCCAAATGATCACAACAGTTCTCAAACAAGAGTTCTTAACTAGGCTGAGCTATCTGAAATGACAGAGATAGAATTGAAAATATAGTTAGGAAAGGAGATAATTGAGATTCAAGAGAATGGCAAAACCCAATCCAAAAAACTGAGAATCACAATAAAATGAAACAGGAGCCAAAAGATAAAATAGCTGGTATAAAAAATAACCTAACAGTTCTGACAGAGCTGAGAAACATAATACAACAATTTCACAATACAATCACAAGTTTTAACTGCA
>NW_012106408.1:199130-204406 GCF_000951045.1 Mandrillus leucophaeus
TCAGGTAGGGAGATTTCTTCATGAGCCCACTTCATCAGGGCTTTCAGTCTGACACACAGTCACATGTAGTCTCAGTAGAGCAGCCACTCAGGCACACATGGGGAGCCTTGGATACCTAGACTTTCCAGGCTTCCCAGCAAAAGCAGCTGCAAGTTTAGCAAAGAAGGAGGTTACACCCCTATGTATACCCCCTAGGAAAGGGGCTGAATCCAGGGAGCTTAGCGGTGGCAGTCTGCAGGCCCCATTTCCATGGCACCGCACAGGACAAGACCCATTGACTTGGAATTCCAGCCAGCCACCAGCAGCAGCATTACATCTCTCTGAGATGGCGCTCACTGGGCAGGTCCTCCAGGCCTGGGCCTCCATCCACCCCTGCTAGGGTTATTGAGCAAGTAGCAGCTCTGCAACTCCCTAGAAAGAGCCCCCAGGGGCAGCTGAAAGCCTCTCTGCCACTTCCTCTGCAGTGGAACTGTCCTTGTTACCCTCAGACTAACAAAAAACTAAAGGCCCTAAGTGCCTTATCCACACCTTTAACAAGCTGTAGTCAACCCAAAGAGAAAAGACCAGTCCAACTCCTATGGGTTCCATCCACCCACAGCACTCATTACCAGAAAGGGAGCCCCTGACTTGGGCCAAGAGCACAGACCCTCTATCCTGGACTAATTTTACTGAAAGATTACTGACCTGCATCTCACTGGGGTGGAGTACCCAGGAAACAAGCAAAAGACCCTTGGCCACAACCACTGCTAAGGTCCCTGCCTCTGTTGCCTCCAAGTTGGGAAAGAAACTTAAACATGGAGATTGTCCCAGAGCTGCAGTGAGCAGTTTAGGGGTGCCAAGTCACAGTCTATAGCTAGAACTCAAGGGGGAAAGGAGCCCACATGTTCAGATCATTAACAGGCAACAGCTGCAACTGTGAGGAAACTTAGCAGAGCCACACAACCCAACATGAGTCTACCAACTGACCAGTATGCTTAAATGCCACCTACTGAATCATACCCCAAAGCTTCAACATCAAAAATACCTCACTAATATATCCTCTGTGAAACCAAAGACAAGATGTCAGCTCCAAATAAAGACCCGGCACAATGGTTTGGGTACTGTGAAAACATCCAATAAAGAAGTTTATGAGTGTACTCAGTCTACACTACAGTTAAAGAAATACTCAAACACAGAGATGAGAAAGAACCAACTCAAGAACTTTAGTAACACAAATAACCAGACTTTTGTATGTCCTCCAAATGATCACAACAGTTCTCAAACAAGAGTTCTTAACTAGGCTGAGCTATCTGAAATGACAGAGATAGAATTGAAAATATAGTTAGGAATGGAGATAATTGAGATTCAAGAGAATGGCAAAACCCAATCCAAAAAACTGAGAATCACAATAAAATGAAACAGGAGCCAAAAGATAAAATAGCTGGTATAAAAAATAACCTAACAGTTCTGACAGAGCTGAGAAACATAATACAACAATTTCACAATACAATCACAAGTTTTAACTGCAAAATAGACGAAGCTGAGAAAAGAATCCCAGAACTTGAAGTCTGTCTAAAATAAGACAGTAAGACAAAAATCAAGAAAAAAGAATAAAAATAAATAAACAACATCTCCAAGAAATATGGGATTATGTACAGAGGCCAAATCTATGAATCACTGGCATCCCTGAGGAGGAGGGGAGAAGGCAAGCAACTTGGAAAACATATTTCAGATACCATCCATAAAAAAATCCCAAACTTTGCTAGAAAGGCCAACAGTCAAATCCAGGAAATGCAAAGAAACCCTGCAAGATACTACACAAGTAGATTATCCCCAAGACACATAATCTTCAGATTCTCTAAGGTTGAAATGAAAGAAAAAATGTTAAAGGCAGCCAGAGAGAAAGGACAGGTCACCTGCAAAGGAAATCCCTTCAGGTTAACAGCAGACCTCTCAGCTGAAACACACAAACCAGAAAACACTGGGGGTTGCAGGGGCTATATCAACATTCTTAGAGAAAAAAAAAATTCAACAAAGAATTTTATATTCAGCCAAACTAAACTTCATAAGTAAAGGACAAATAAGATCCTTGTAAGAAAAGCAAATATTGAGGGAGTTCATTACCATCAGACCTTCCTTACAGCAGCTCCTAAAGGAAGCATTAAATACAGAAAAGAAAGACTGCTACCAGCTAATAAAAAAAATACTTGAATACACAGATCAGTGACACTATAAAGCAAGTACACAAACAAGCCAGCATAATAACCAGTTAACAACATAGTTACAGGATTAAATCCACACATATCAGTACTAACCTTGAATGTAAATAGGCTAAATGTCCCACTTAAAAGGCACAGAGTGGAAAGCTGGATGAGAAATAAAGACCTAAGAGTATGCTGTCTTCTAGAGACCCATCTGACACATAATGATGCATATAGACTCAAAATAAGGGGATGGAGGAAAATCTACCAAGACAATGGAAAATATGAAAAAGCAGGAGTTGCAATCCTAACTTCAGATAAAACAGACTTTAAACCAATAAAGATCAAAAAAGAAAAAGAGGAGCATGAAATAATGGTAATGGGTTCAATTCAAAAGTAACTAACTATCATAAATCTATGTGCACTCAACATAGGAAGACCCAGATTCATAAAGCAAATCCTTAGAGACCTACAAAGAGGCATAGATTCCTACACAATAATAGTGGTAGACTTCAACACTACACTGACAACATTAGATAGATTGTCAAGGCTGAAAATTAACAAAAGTATTCACGATCTGAACTCAATATTGAACCAAATGGATCTGTTGACACTCTGCAGAAATCTCAACCCAAACCCAACAGAATATACATTCTCTTCATTACCACATGACACATACTCCATGCTCTAACACTAACCACATAATTGCACAAAAAACAAACCTCAACAAATGGAAAATAACTGAAATCATACCAAACACATTCTTGGACCACACTGTGATAAAAATGGAAGTTAATACCAAAAAATTGCTCAAAACCAGGCAATTCCGTGGAAATTAAAAAAAAAAAAAAACAACAACAAACATACTCCTGAATGACTTTTGGATAGACCATAAAATTAAGGCAGAAATCAAGAAGTTCTTTGGAATCAATGAGAACAAAGATAAAACATTCCAGAATCTGGGAAACAGGTAAGGCAGTCATAAGAGGGAAATTCATAGCATTTAATGCCTACATCCAAAAGTTAGAAAGATCTCAAATTAACAAGCTAATATCACAACTTAGAGAATTAGAGAAGCAACATCAACCCCAAAGCTAACAGAAGACAAGAAATAACCAAAATGAGAGCTGAACTGAAGGCAATTGAGAGACAAAAATCTATTCAAAAGATCAAGAAGTCTAGAAGTTTTTTGTTTTTGTTTTTGTTTTTTTAAATTATAGTTTAAGTTCTGGGATTCATGTGGTGAATGTGCAGGTTTATTACATAGGTATACATATGCTATGCTGGTTTGCTGCACACATCAACCTGTCATCTAAATTAGATATTTATCCTAATGCTATCCCTCCCCTGGCTCCCCATCCCCTGACAGGCCCCAGTGTGAGACGTTCTCCTGCCTGCATCCATGAGTTCTCATTGTTCAACTCTCACTTATGAGTAAGAACATGCAGTGTTTGGTTTTCTATTCCTGTGTTAGTTTACTGAGAATGATGGTTTCCAGCTTCATTCATTTTCCTGCAAAGGACATGAACTCATTTTTTTTATGGCTGCATAGTATTCCATGGTATTTATGTGCCACATTTTCTTTATCCAGCGTATCATTGATGGGCATTTGGGTTGGTTCCAAGTCTTTGCTATTATGAATAGCGGTGCAATATACATATATGTGCATGTGTCTTTATAGTAGAGTGATTTATAATCCTTTGGATATATACCCAGTAATGAGATTGCTGGGAAAATTGGTATTTCTGGTTCTAGATCCTTGAAGAATTGCCACATTCTTCCACAATGGTTGAACTAATTTACACTCTCACCAACAGTGTAAAAATACACTCTCACATCCTCTCTAGCATCTGTTGTTTCCCGACTTTTTAATGATCGCCTTTCTAACTGGTGTGATATGGTATCATATTGTGGTTTTGATTTGCATTTCTCTAATGACCAATGATGATGAGATTTTTTTCACATATTTATTGGCCACATAAATGTCTTCTTTTGAGAAGTGTCTGTTAATATCCTTCACCCACTTTTTGATGGGGTTGTTTGTTTTTTTCTTGTAAATTTGTTTATGTTCCTTGTAGATTCTGCATATTAGCCCTTTGTCAGATGGATAGATTGCAAAAATGTTTTCCCATTCTGTACATTGCCTGTTCACTCTGATGATAGTTTCTTTTGCTTTGCGGAAACTCTTTAATTTAATTAGATCACACTTGTCAATTTTGGCTTTTGTTGCAATTGCTTTTGGTGTGTTTTTCATAGTCTTTGCACATGCCTATGTCCTGAATGGTATTGCCTAGGTTCTCTTGTAGAGTTTTTATGGTTTTAGGTCTTACATTTAATTCTTTAATCTATCTCAAATTAATTTTTGTAAAAGGGGTAAGGAATGGCTCCAGTTTCAGTTTTCTGCATATGGGTAGCTAGTTTTTCCCAACACTATTTATTAAATAGGGAATCCTTTCCCCATTGCTTTCTTTTGTCAGACTTGTCAAAGATCTGATGGTTGTAGATGTGTGGTGTTATGTCTGAGGCCTCTGTTCTGTTTCATTGGTCTATATATCTGTTTTTGTACCAGTACCATGCTGTTTCAGTTACAGTAGCCTCGTAGTATTGTTTGAAGTCAGGTGGCATAATGCCTCCAGATTTGTTCTTTTTGCATAGGATTGTCTTGGATATACGAGCTTTCTTGGTTTCATATGAAATTTAAAGTAGATTTTTCTAATTCCATGAAGAAAGTCAATGAGCATGGAATGATTTTCCATTTGTTTGTGTCCTCTCTTATTTCCTTGAGCAGTGGTTTGAGGTTCTCCTTAAAGAGTTCCTGGCCAGGCACGGTGGCTCATGCCTGTAATCCCAGCACTTTGGGAGGCTGAGAGGGGCGGATCACGAGGTCAGGAGACCGAGACCATCCTGGCTAACCCGGTGAAACCCCGTCTCTACTAAAAATACAAAAAACTAGCCGGGCGTGGTGGCGGCGCCTGTAGTCCCAGCTACTCGGGAGGCTGAGGCAGGAGAATGGCGGGAACCCAGGAGGCGGAGCTTGCAGTGAGCTGAGATCGCGCCACTGCACTCCAGCCTGGGCGACAAGCGAGACTCCATCTC
>NW_012106408.1:205901-208896 GCF_000951045.1 Mandrillus leucophaeus
ATTTGTTTGCTCTTGCTTCTCTAGTTCTTTTCATTATGATGTTAGGGTATCAATTATAGATCTTTCCCACTTTCTCATGTTGGCATTTAGTGCTATAAATTTCTCTCTAAACACTTACTTAAGCTGTCTGCCAGAGATTCTGGCACATTGTGTCTTTGTTCTCATTGGCTTCAAATAACTTATTTCTGCCTTAATTTTGTTATTTAACCAGTAGTCATTCAGGAGCAGGTTGTGCAGTTTCAATGTAGTTGTGCAGTTTTGAGTGAGTTTCTTGATCCTGAGTTCTAATTTGATTGCACTGTGGTCTGAGAGACTGTTTGTTATGATTTTTGTTCTTTTGCATTTGCTGAGGAGTATTTTACTTCCAATTATGTGGTCAATTTTAGACTAAGTGGTATGTGGTGCTGAGAAGAATGTCTATCTTGTTGATTTGGGGTGGAGACCGCTGTAGATGTCTATTAGGTCTGCCTGGTCCAGAGCTGAGTTCAAGTCCTGAATATTCTTGTTCATTTTTCTGTCTTGTCGATCTGTCCAATATTGACAGTAGAGTGTTAAAGTCTCCCACTATTACTGTGTGGGAGTCTAAGTCTTTTCTTTAAGTCTCTTAAGAACTTGCTTTATGAATTTGAGTGCTCCTGCATTGGGTGCATATATATTTAAGATAGTTATCTCTTCTTGTTGAATTGATCCCTTTACCATTATGTAATGGCCTTCTTTGTCTCTTTTGATCTTTGTTGGTTTAAAGTCTATTTTATCAGAGGCTAGGGTTGCAACCCCTACTTTTTTTTCTTTCCATTTGTTTGGTAAATATTCTTCATTCCTTTATTTTGAGCCTATGTATGTCTTTGGAGGTGAAATGGGTCTCCTGAATACAGCACACTGATGTGTCTTGACTCCTTATCCAATTTGCCAGTCTGTGTCTTTTAACTGGGACATTTAGCCTATTTACATTTAAGGTTAATATTGTTATGTGTGAATTTGACCCTGTCATTATGATGCTAGCTGGTTATTTTGCACATTAGTTTATGTAGTTTCTTCATAGTGTTGATGGTCTTTACATTTGGATATGTTTTTGCAGTGGCTGGTACCTGTTTCCTTTCCATATTTAGTGCTTCCTTCATGAGCTCTTGTAAGGCAGGCATGGCGGTAACAAAATCCCTCAGCGTTTGCTTGTATGTAAAGGATTTTATTTCTCCTTCACTTATGAAGCTTGGTTTGGCTGGATATGAAATTCTGGGTTGAAAATTTTTTTCTCTAAGAATGTTGTATATTGTGCCCCACTCAATTCTGCCTTGTAGAGTTTCTGCAGAGAGATCCACTGTTACTTTGATGGGATTCCCTTTGTAGGTATCCTGACCTTTCTCTCTGGCTGCCCTTAACATTTTTTCCTTCATTTCGGCCTTGGTGAATCTGATGATTATGTGTCTTGGGATTGCTCTTCTTGAGGAGTATCTTTGTGGTGTTTTCTGTATTTCCTGAATTTTAATATTGGCCTGCTTTGCTAGGTTGGGGAAGTTCTCCTGGATAATATCCTGAAGTGTATTTTCCAACTTGGTCCCACTCTCCCTATTGCTTCCAGGTATACCAATCAAATGTGGGTTTGGCCTTTTCATATAGTCCCACATTTCTTGTAGGATTTGTTTATTCATTTTCATTCTGTTTTCTCTAATCTTGTCTTCAAGCTTTATTCCATTAAATTGATCTTCTATCTCTGATATCCTTTCTTCCGCTTGATCAATTCAACTATTGATACTTGCGTATGCTTCACGAAGTTCTCATGCTATGTTTTTCAGCTCCATCAGGTCATATATGTTCTTCTCTAAACTGGTTATTTTAGTTAGCAGTTCATGCAACCTTTTATCAAGGTTCTTAGCTTCCTTGCATTGGGTTAGAACATGTTTTTTTTAGCTCAGTGGAGCATGTTATTAACTACTTTCTAAAGCCTACTTCTGTCAATTCATCAAACTCATTCTCCATCCAGTTTTGTTTCTTTGCTACAAGGAGTTGTGATCCTTAAAGGAGAAGAGGCATTCTGATTTTTGGAATTTTCAGCATTTTCGCACTGTTTTTTTCTCTTCTTCATGGACTTATCTACCTTTGATCTTTGATGGTGGTGACCTTCAAATTGGATTTTTGTTTGGGTGGTCCTTTTTGTTGATGTTGATGTTATTGCTTTCTCTTTATTAATTTTCCTTCTCATAGTCAGGTCTCTCTTCTGCTGGTCTCCTGGAGCTTGCTGGAGGTCAACTCCAGACCTTGTTTTCCTGGTATCACCAGTGGGGGCTGCAGGACAGCAAAGATTGCTCCCTGCTCCTCCCTTTGGAAGCTTCAACCCAGAGGGGCACCCACCAGATGCCAGTCAGAGCTCTTTTGTATAAGGTGTCTTTCAACTCCTGCTGGGAGGTATCTTCCAGTCAGGAGGCATGGGGGTCAGGGACCCACTTGCAGAGACAGTCAGTCTCTTAGCAGAGCTCAAGCGCTGTGTGGGAGATCAGATGTTCTCTTCAGAGCCAGCAGGCAGGTCTATTTAAGTCTGCTGTAGCTGCAACCACAGCCACCCCTGCCCCCAGGCGCTCTGTTCCAGGGAGATGGGAATTTTGTCTATGAGCCCCTGACTGGGGCTGCTGCCTTTCTTTCTGAGATGCCTGGTACAGAGAGAAGGAATCTAGAGAGGCAGTCTGGCTACAAAGGCTTTGCCAAGCTGTGGTGGGCTCTGAAGAGTTTGAACTTCTAGGCAGCTTTGTTTACACTGTGAGGGGAAAAGTGCCTACTCAAGCCTCAGTAATAGTGGACGCCCCTATTCCCACCAAACTCTAGTGTCCCAGGTCAACTTCAGACTGCTGTGCTGGCAGCAAGAATTTCAAGGCAGTGGATCTTAGCTTGCTGGGCTCTGTGGGGGTGGGATCTGCTGAACAAGACCACTTGGCTCCCTGGCTTCAGCCCCATTTCCAGGGGAGTGAACGGTTCTCTCTCTCTGGTGTTCTAGGCATCACAC
>NW_012106408.1:208946-262600 GCF_000951045.1 Mandrillus leucophaeus
TTGATCTTTGATGGTGGTGACCTTCAAATTGGATTTTTGTTTGGGTGGTCCTTTTTGTTGATGTTGATGTTATTGCTTTCTCTTTATTAATTTTCCTTCTCATAGTCAGTTCTCTCTTCTGCCAGTCTCCTGGAGCTTGCTGGAGGTCAACTCCAGATCTTGTTTTCCTGGGTATCACCAGTGGGGGCTGCAGGACAGCAAAGATTGCTCCCTGCTCCTCCCTTTGGAAGCTTCAACCCAGAGGGGCACCCACCAGATGCTAGCCAGAGCTCTTTTGTATAAAGTGTCTTTCAACTCCTGCTGGGAGGTATCTTCCAGTCAGGAGGCATGGGGGTCAGGGACCCACTTGCAGAGACAGTCAGTCTCTTAGCAGAGCTCAAGCACTGTGTGGGAGATCAGATGTTCTCTTCAGAGCCAGCAGGCAGGTCTATTTAAGTCTGCTGTAGCTGCAACCACAGCCACCCCTGCCCCCAGGCGCTCTGTCCCAGGGAGATGGGAATTTTGTCTATGAGCCCCTGACTGGGGCTGCTGCCTTTCTTTCTGAGATGCCTGGTACAGAGAGAAGGAATCTAGAGAGGCAGTCTGGCTACAAAGGCTTTGCCAAGCTGTGGTGGGCTCTGAAGAGTTTGAACTTCTAGGCAGCTTTGTTTACACTGTGAGGGGAAAAGTGCCTACTCAAGCCTCAGTAATAGTGGACGCCCCTATTCCCACCAAACTCTAGTGTCCCAGGTCAACTTCAGACTGCTGTGCTGGCAGCAAGAATTTCAAGGCAGTGGATCTTAGCTTGCTGGGCTCTGTGGGGGTGGGATCTGCTGAACAAGACCACTTGGCTCCCTGGCTTCAGCCCCATTTCCAGGGGAGTGAACGGTTCTCTCTCTCTGGTGTTCTAGGCATCACACAGGTATGAAAAATAACTCCTGCAGCTAGCTAGGTGTCTGTCCAAATGGCCACCCAGTTTTGTGCTTGAAATCCAGGGCCCTGGTGGTGTAGGCACACGAGGGAATTTCCTGGTATGCAGGTTGCAAAACCCATGTGAACAGCATAGTATGTAGGCTGGATAGCACCATCCCTCATGGTACAGTCCCTCATGGCTTCCCTTGGCTAGGGGAAAGAGTTCCCTTACCATTTGTGCTTCCCAGGTGAGGTGATGCCCCCCCCTTCTTCTGCTCCCCCTCCATGGGCTGCACCCACTGTCTAACCAGTCCCAATGAGAATAACTGGGTACCTCAGTTGGAAATGCAGAAATCACCCACCTTCTGCTTTGGTCTTTCTAGGAAGTGCAGATTAAAGCTGTTCCTATTCAGCCATCTTGCCAGCCCTCTCCAGAAGTTGGTTTTATGAAGAAATTCATAAGACAGATAAGCAGTTAACTAAACTAATAAGGAATAAGAGGCAATCCAAAAAACAAAATTAGAAATGATGAAGGAGGTGTTACCATTGATCCCACAGAAATAAAAATAATCATCAGAAACTATTATGAATACCTCTATGCACAGAAATTAGAAAACCTAGAAGATATGGAATAAATTCCTGGACACATACAACCTTCCAAGACTAAACCAGGAAGAAATTCATTCTCTGAATAGAGCAATAATAACCCCCAAAATTGAATCAGTAATAAGTAGCCTAGCAACCAGAAAAAGTCCAGGACCAGATGAATTCACAGTTGAATTCTACTAGTTGTAAAAAGAAGCACTGATACCATTCTTACTGAAACTTTTCCAAAAATGTGAGACAGAGGGACTCCTCAACTCATTTTATGAGGCCAGCATCATTCTGATACCACAACCTGGCAGAGATACAACAAAAAAAGAAAACACCAGACCAATATCATTGATGAACATCGATGCAAAAATCCTCAATAAAATACATGCAAAAAATCCAGCAGCACATAAAAATCTAATCCACCACCATCAAGTAGGTTTCATTCTGGGATGGGAGGTTGGTTCAACACACACAAATAAACAGAGGTAATTCATTGCACAAACAGAACTAAAGACAAAAAACACATTATTATCTCAATATATGCAGAAAAGCTTTTGATAAAATTTAACAGTCCTTAATATTAAAAAGTCTCAATATACTAGGTATTGAATAAACATACCTCAAAATAATTAGAGACATCTACGTCAAACCCACAACCAACATCATACTGAATGGGCAAAACCTGGAGGCAATCCCTTTGAAAGCCAGCACAAGACAAGGATGCCCGTTCTCACCACTTCTATTCAACATAGTATTGGAAGTCTTGGCCAGGACAACAAGCAACAAAAATAAATAAAGCACATCTAAATAGAAAGATAGGAAGTCAAACTATCTCTGTTTCCTGATGACATGATTCTTTATCAACAAAACCCCATAGTCCCGCCCCAAAAGCTCCTTCAGCTGATAAACAATGTCAGCAAAGTTTCAGAATACAAAATGAATGTACAAAAATTATAGAATTCCTATACAGCAAAAACAGCCAAGCCAAGAGCCAAATCAGGAAGGCATTTTCTTTCACAATTGCCAGAAAAACAATCAAACACCTAGGATTAAATCTAACTAGGGAGGTGAAAGACCTCTACAAGGAGAACTACAAAATACTGCTTGAAGAAATCAGAAAAGATACAAACAAATGAAAAAACATCCAATGCTCATGGATAGGAAGAATCAGTATCATTAAAATGGTCATACTGGCCAAAGCAATGTACAGATTCAATACTATTTCTATCAAACCACCAATAACATTTCTCAAAGTACTATAGAACACTATTTTAAATATCATGTGGAATCAAAAAACAGCCCAAATAGCCAAGGCAATCATAAGCAAAAAAGAAACAAAACAACAACAACAACAATAACAAAAGACAAAGTTGGAGGCATCACATTTTCTAACTTCAACATATACTACAGGACTATAGTAACCAAAATAGGATGGCACTAGTACAAAAATAGACACATAGACCAATGAAACAAAATGGAAAGCCCAGAAATAAGGCTGCACACTTATGATCATCTGATCTTCAGCAAAGCTGACAAAAACAAACAATGCAGAAAGACTCCCTGTTTAATAAATAATGCAAGGATACCTGGTTAGCAGTATGTGGAAGTTTAAAATTAGACCCCTTCCTTACACCATATCCAAAATTCAACTCAAGATGGACTAAAGACTTAAATCTAAAACCCAAAACTGTAAAAACTCTGGAAGATAACTTAGGCAATACCATGTTGGACACAGAAACAGGCAAAGATTTCATGACAAAGACGTCAAAAGTAATAGCAACAAAAGCAAAAGTTGACAAATGGGATCTAATTAAACTTAAGATCTTCTGCAAAGTAAAAGAAACTTTCAACAGAGTAAACAGACAACCTGCAGAATGAGAGAAAATACTTGCAAACTATGCATCCAAAAAAGGTCTAACATTCAGTATCTATAAGGAAATTCAATATTAAGAAGAAAAAACAACTGCATCGAAATGTGGGCAAATGACATAAACAGACTTTTTTCAAAAGAGGACATACATGTGTCCAACAATCATACAAAAAAAGCTCAATATCACTGATCATTAGATAAATGCCAATCAAAACCACAATGAGATACCATCTCATAACAGAAGAGCCATTACTAAAGAGTCAAAATTTACAGAGGCTGGTTAGGTTGCAGAAAAAAGGAAACACATACAATACTGATGGGAGTGTAAATTAGTTCAATCGCAGTGGAAAGCAGTATGACGGTTCTTCATAGTGCTAAATACAGAACTACTATTTGACCCAGCAATCTTATTACTGGTATATACTGAAATGAATATAATTCATTCTATCATAAAGACACATGTGGCACTATTCACAATAGCAAAGACATGGAATCAACTTAAATGCTCATAATGTTAGACTGGATAAATAAAGTATGGTATATATACACCATGGACTACCATGCAGCCATAGAAAAGAATGAGATCAGGTCTTTTGTGGGAACATGGATGGAGCTGGAGTTTATAATCCTTTGCAAACTAACACAGGAACAGAAAACTAAATACCTCATGTTCTCGCTGATAACTGGAACTTAAATGATGAGAACCCATGAATACAAAGTGGAGAACAACACACACCCAGGTCTAGTTGATGGTGAAGGGTCGGAGGAGCAGATAAAACAACTGTTGGGTACCAGACTAACAAAGAAAAAAAAGATAGAAGACACCAACTGCCAAGATCAGAAAGGAAAAAGTTGTTATTGCTACTTATTCCATGCATACTAAAAGGATGCTACTTAAAAAAAATGCAGTATCTACAGACTTACAACTTAAATGAAACAAACCAGTTCCTTGAAAGATGCAAACGGTCAAACTCATACAAAAATAAAATAATTTTAATAGGCATATGTGTATTAGAGAAGTTGGTCAAATAATTTAAAAAACCTTCAAAAAGAAAGCACCAGTGCAGATGAAACCATGCTTTCAAACAACTAAAGGAATAAATCAAAGGATTCCTTGAAAGGATGACCTTTCAAACACTTAAAGGAATAAATAACGCAAATTCTCCACAGTCTCTTGAGGTAGAAAATAGAAACACAGGGAATACTACCTATATTATTCTATGAAGCCAGCACCACTCTAATACCAAATTTCAAAGAGAGACTACAAGAAATGAAAACTACAGACAAATAACTATCATGAGGATAGACACAAAGATCCTCAAAAGTATTAGTAAATTGCTTCCAACGATGTTAGAAAGAATTACACACCAAGACAAATAGGATATTTTCCAGGTATGTAAGAATGCTTTATCACTTCAATGTTAATCATTTAAATTAACAGTGTCAACTGCCTAAAGAAGTAAAATTATATGAGCATATTATTGAGGAATGTCTTTTGATCCAATTCATTACTTATTTACTATGTAAACACTTAACAAACAATAAATAGAGAAAATTTCCTGAAACGATAAATAACATTTGCAAAATATAAATAACATTTTCAAAAAACCTACAGGTAATGTCATCATTATAGATAAGACAGCAATTTTAATTATTTTATTCTAAGATCAGGAATAAGGCAAGGTGCAAAGATTTTCATTCCTATTCGACATCGTGCTAGATGTCCTGGCCAGTACATTGAGACAGACTGACAGAAAGGAAGATCAGATAGAAAGAAGAAAGGAAGAAAGGGAGGGAGAGAGAGATGAAGAGAGAGAGAGGGAGACAGAAAGAAAAACTATATAGATTGGAAAAGAAAGTTTCTAATAGCATTAAATGAGCTTATAAAGGAGTCCCCAACACCAGACCACAGACTGACACCATACCGAGACCATTATTCTTAGCAACCGAATTTAAATATAAATATGAATGTGAAAATCTATGTATCATAAAATCATATGTGCATAAAATCATTCACATATGATTTTGTGTGAATAAATTATGTTACTGAAATATTTCTAAGCTTGTAAATACTTTTGTTTTTCTTGAGCTACTTTAACATTATTTGAACTTTTTTACTAAGATTATGTTTGCCAGTTTCATGTTCCATTTTCTGTGATTGTAATTTTTTTAAAAGTTAATTTCACATATCAATACAGTCTCATAATTTGTTACCTTAATAGATTAACCCATTCTCAACATAAAATACTTACTTGACCTTTCTAAGATTTTGCCTTGCCTTCTACTTTGTCTAATATTTATATTTACACACCTGTTATCTATTTGTTAATACTTGCCTGGTGTATATTTTCTGGTTCTATATTTTTATCATTTCTGGTCATTTTGTTTATTTGATATTCCTTATATATAGCATACATTGTATATCGATGTGATTTCTTTAGTTACTTTTGTTTTACTTTAAATTTTTTAAGTCTTAGAATATAATATGAAATACAATCATTTCACACACAATATTTCTAAAAGTATTTTTAACATCTTATTTTTCTTTTTCACATTATCCTTTAACTTCTTACCATGTTTATCTTGGAATTGTTCAAGATGTCTATCTTTTTCTCTCCCTCTTAAAATATGTTTATATCTATTTCTATTCTTTGAGCTATTATACATTTAAAATATATTTAAGCTCATATTTTCTATACATATTTTGAATTAATAACAACACACTATAGCATCCTTTCACTCCATTTCTTCCAGTTCACCACCACTTTCATTGTCATAAACAGTAAGACCTTATTGTTTTTAGTATTTGATATATGATAGAACTGGTATTCTTAACTATCTATCTATTTTTTTATGATATTTGCTTTCTATTACATTTATAAAACATGTTTTCATCTTTTGTTTCAAATGTATGTTCCCTTAAACATGTTAAGTTGATTTGGCTTCAAAACAAGAATTCTAAATGCATTATGAACTAGCACTCAAGAATAACAGAAAGTAAATATAAATATATAATTACTTCAATATGTCTGAATCAATTAACAATTATTTGTAGGTTTTCTTCAGTAATGTTTATTAAATTTGTATTTTATCTTTTCTGTTCTGCAGTGATTTATTTGTTCTACTTTTTCAATATTGTTTTTGTTATTGCTGCTGAAATTTTGAGTTTAGAACCAAGTATTAATGGTATCGACTTTCCCCAAATATTGATGTCAGTAATAATCCAATGTGAAAACAAAAACCATGAGACTTATTGTCATTTTAATTTATCTTGCTTTTGTGATATAACATGTAGTAAGTGCATAAAGTATATTAATTGCATAAAATGTATCAATTATAAACACAGAGCTTTATAGATTTCATATATGCAGATATCTGTACAACAATCTGTCAGATTGGTACAGAGAGTATACATTCAGAAACCCAGAAGTTTCTCACATGCTCTTTGCTTGACATTCCCTGCAGAGGAAAACATCATTTTGACTTTTGTCAGCATCAATCCGTGTTATTTGTGAACTTATATACAGGTTCAATCATTAAATATATATTGTTTTGTGTCTGGTTTATTTTACTCCATAACATTTCTGTAAGGTTTATCCATGTAGCGATTATTCTTTTTTTTTTTTTTGGTTGCTAAGCAGTGTTCTGCTGTACATATTTACTACAATTTTTAATCCATTCTCCTAAGGTAGAGTTGGAAGAAGATCTCCACGTTGGTGGGACTCAGATTACTGAGAAAAGTCTGCCTAGGTGGCTTGGTATTTCTGAAAGAATATTATGATGCTGAAAGAATGAAGGAAATTTTGGGGTGACAAATACAGGAATCTTAAAAGAAATTGCAGGTCATGTGTCTCTCTACCATCACGATGTCTTTCCAGAACCTCACAGTGGCAAATCCCATGGGAAACCTGGCTGAAAAAGGAACAATGCCATTTGCAGAGTCCCAGTCCCCAAAATCCCAAAGCACAGTATTAATGGTTGGATTTAAGGTTCAGACTGAAAAGTTTAATAACCAGAACTGATGGCAGTAGCCTGCTTCCTGTCATTGTCAGGGAAAGTTAAGAAGTAGGTTCAATAAGCTTGCTTCACTGACACTCACAGTCCTCAGAAGCTACTTGAATGTCTGCCTTAATGTCTTGTTTGTCATACAGCCTCTTCAGAGAACTAGAGTGCCATACTTCTACCTCCATTTGTTCTTCCTGTATGGATGGGGGTGAAGAAAACTACGTCAAACTGTGCTCTTCAATTTTATTGAGCTACCAAAGTTATATTACAACATTTCCTAGTTAGTTTGAAAATCTGGTTTGGTTTTTACCCTGGGGGCAAATGTCCTTGCTGCATCTTCTCAGGATTGATAGAGGAAAAAGAAAGATTTGGTTGACATACTGTTTACATTTCAGAATTTCCTTTTGCTCTTTTTATTTGATGACTCCTGGATTTAAAACTTTCAGGTGTCATTTCAAAGAAAATCTTTTGGATTTCATACTAGGCTTTAAGTTGCATGAGTTTCCATTCTTTATGACTTATATATTGGCATGCTCAGTCTCCCTGTAACTATTTTTGTCTTTTCAAAACTTTTATGAAACACATATGCATGTGCACACATGAACACAAACTTATTATATGTATATAATTATATAATTCAGTTTATGCATATAAATGGTATTTTTTATATAATGTTACACGGAAGGACATAGATAAAATATTAATATATAACTTAAAATGTGATTTTATAGATGTATAAAACATATATTCAATAAATGGGGTTTTAGGAAGGAAGGTAGACAGTTGATTTAGATTACCTAGATTCATTTTCACTTTTCCTCCTATTGAAACCACAAACTCTCTTGCAACTACAAAGTTTTTCCAAAATAGAAACTATACCAATGGACTTTACAATAAAAAGCCTAGGGATAAGATAAAACAAAACTTTTTAAATTATGAAATATTGTCGATTATATTGGGTAAATTGAGTATTTGATAGAAGTGAAAGCATAAAAGAGTGGATTTTTAAATTACACCTGTTTTCAGGTATATTTTAATTGTCTTGGGCTTCTAATGCTTTAGACTCATTTTTATGCAATAACTTTTCAAAGCTACATCTCATAAAAGAGACTGCTTTCTGTTATATATGGCTTTGGAGGATAGAAAAAGCAACTAAAGAGAGATCAGTGATTGTCTTCATTGAAGGAAAGCCTTGCTAATTTAGGCATAGTTGCACTAAATCAATGGTTCCCAAATTTTGTACATCAGAGTAACCTGAAGGGCTTATTAAGGCACACGTTATTGGGCCCCTATCCTTTTGTTTCCCATTTTATTCTGAGTTCCAGGTGGGGCTGGAAAATTTGCCTTTCTAAAACGTTCCCTAATGATATTGGTGCTCCTGTTCTGGGGACTCTACTTTGAGAAACACTGCTGAAAAAAAAAGTTGAAAATTATTTAATACATCAAATAGAAAGATAAGCCTTATTCAGCACAGAATATATAATTAAGATTATTTATAAAATAGTTTATGTACTTTCAGATGTTTTACATATTATATAATCATACTTAATGTTAAACCTCATCTAAATGTACACCTATAGGCCTATTCTCTAACTCTAGAAATGTATCCTTTCAGGAACATTCCCTGATAATATTTTTAAAAACAAATTCTATAGAAAGTTTCTGATGGAAATCTAATGATATAGTGTATAGACTGATGAAAACAACAAAATCCATATATTCTGAAATAGAAAAACATAGTGATGAAAAAAGAACACAAAGGGATTGTTTCATGTATAAAACTACATCATTTTCTATTAGTTTTTCTCTGACTACAATTATTATTATATATACAGTCCATATAAATACCACTTCCAAAAGTCTGTGAAAGGAGAAGACTTAGGAAGTACATGTAGAATTCAAGCCATCATCTTGAATAGGGTAGCCTTTAATTCAAGATGGTATGAAAAGAAGCAGGCTATTAACAGATTTACAAAAGTTAATAAAGTTTTTTTTTCCATAATGGAGACTTTTTACTTTAAAATCAATGTGGACATTATTTACTATAACAAAAATGTTCATGATGAATGCTTAGAAATAGTTTAAGATGTACTTGTGAGGCAAATCAAACTAATGCATGACTGTCTTCAAGGACTGCTTTTAAGGCCATACATAACTATGAGAAAGTTTTTGTTCATGCCAGTTGGGGTTTCAATGCTTGAATATCCAATGACTGAGAAAGGGAGAATCCTCAGATACAGCAAGAAAAGACTTATATCAGGTGCAGGAAGGTGGAAAGCAAGGAACTGAGAGAAGAGGAGCTGGAGAACGTGATCAGGTGGCCCTAGATTGAGAATATTGTTATCTAGGAATGAGTACTGCTTGAGAATTGAATAACTCCTTCCAGTCTTCTATCACAAAAGGAATCAAAAGAAATTAATTGACAGTGTCATTATTTAACAAAAATGTCACCATGGCAATTCAAGAAGCTCATTTGTGTTCATGTAATCTCAAAAAAAGCACAGAAAGTAGTGAAGCACCTTTCAGTAAAATAAATACATTTTTCTTTGGGTAAGTAAAGAGTATCACCAATAGGCAGTATCTGTTTTCCTTAATTTATCAAATTTTTATCTAGGAAAAAGTGAATGTGACTTTAATAATTTAACCTGGAGGACTGGTGGAAAGTGGGAAATAGCAAAGTGAGGGACACATGAATCATAGCCCACGGCACTGAGGCATAAAACGTCCTCTCCTCATCCTCTGCCTCTCCTCATTCCAACACCTAACCTCTCTAACAAGAAGTGAAAAAGGTCACGGTAATTAGTTTTAATGGAGGCCACATGAAAAAGAATAAAACTTTATTAAGCAAAAAGGAGAAACAAGACTGCTTAAAGAACATGGTGTCCTCCTATAGAAGAGACTGAATATTTTCAAGGAATGGTAGTGGGACTGGTGGTCTAAGAGAATTGAAGAAAATGCCATCAATTGGGCATAAAAGTCAAGTCAGGAATAGAAGCAAGAAATGTCCACAGAGTATTCTTTATTGTGAAACTCTAAGTATTTAAAAGGGGGTTACTCCCCAGAGATATCTAGGTGAAATTCTCAGATACTTAGATATTAAACTATCATTCCTACAGAGAATTAATTTAATTTCTTTAGATAAAGCCTTGCACAGTTAGTCCTGTGGGCTGAGGGAAAATGTGGACCAGAGGAGGGGGAGCAAATGCATTCCATTCTCCCAGCTCCAGGGAAGCAAGTTTGATGCCTGTGCATCTATTACTACCACAGTCTGTGATTACTAATAGCAGCACAACTGAGAAAGGGCCATTGATAATGATCTATTGCCAAGAAGGAATTTTTTTGAGGGCAAATATTCTCGGAAGATAGTAAGAGAAAGTCTCTCCATTGTCACAAAAAGGTAGCCAAGGGTTCCCTTAGAGTAGGGCTTCAGGAAACTCCTGGAAGAAATAAATGAAGTTTTGCAAGATGTGTGTGCATGAGTGTGCATATATATACAGTCCCACATTCTCTCCCAGATCTGGGGCACACATTTTCAAGGATGCGGGCCTAACTAGATATGCACAGAAGTTAGAGCTCTGCAATGTGGAAAAATGAGAGTTAACTTTAACAAGATTTTTAAAAAGTTAAAAAAAAATTCATTTCTAATGTTTGAAACATTGCTGGGTTTGCAATAAACATAAACAAATCAAAGGCAAAGACCTGAATTATGAGCAATAAGGAAACACAAAACAAGTGTTGAAGCTACAGATACTTGCTTTGGGATTAAGAGACTAAACTTGTGGCCAGCAACAATGTGTAGCAGCCAGTACTCAGATGCCTACATTAAACTAGGGCCCCCACAGCATGCCACATGGTTGCATCAGTGCCCATTGACTCCTGGACAAAAGCAAACCTAAATTCTTGGGAGAAAGAATCTCTAATTTAGTCTCTTAGTATTATTACAAATTGGTTACAATCTAATATGTTGGACCAGTAAAAAGAGAATAATCAACCATGAAAGAATATGTCTTATTTATTTGTTTGTTTGTTTATTTTACTTTAAGTTATAGGGTACATGTGCACAATGTGCAGGTTTGTTACATATGTATGTATACATGTTCCATGTTATTGCAGCACTATTCACAATAGCAAAGACTTGGAACCAACCCAAATGTCCATCAGTGATAGAAAGAATATGTATTACAATGAGCTTCAGCAGAAACTATAGCTTTAGATAATATAAATAATACATAAAGAATTATATTACAAGAATATAAAACATCTAAGGCTGACACATTTAAAAATGAAGATGAAGGCCAAGTGCATTGGCTCATGCCTATAATGTATGCACTTTGGGAGGTCGAGGCGGGCAGATCACCTGAAGTCAGGAGTTTGAGACCAGCCTGACCAACATGATGAAACCCTGTCTTTACTGAAAATACAAAAATTAGCCGGGCGTAGTGGCGGGAGCCTGTAATCCCAGCTACTCGGGAGGCTGAGGCAGAAGAATCACTTGAGCTCAGGAGATGGAGGTGGCAGTGAGTCGAGATCACGCCACTGTATTCCAGCCTGGGCGACAGAGTAAGACTCCATCTAGAAAAAAAGAAGAAGATGATGGTGAAGTTAAAATCAGCAAGCAAAAGCAGAATGATTAATTGGAAGGTAGACATAAATAAATACATTGGAATAGAGGACGAGAGACAGGGTAATGAAAATATGAATGTGAGCTTAGTCATATGAAGGATAGCCAGCAAAATGGGATATAGGATCGCGGAGGAGCATATGCTGCACTTCAAGATCGTTAGCGATGTTTTAATTCTTACATTGATTGAGGGTTCACAAAGGTTCAATTTAGTAGTCTCATAAGGTATTATTCAATCTTTAATAACACAGTATTCTCCCTCTCTCTTTCTCCGCCGCCGTCCTCTTCATCATTATATTGAAACAAGGAGGTACAGACATGCTTGTTAAAGAATTTTAAGATTTTTTCATCGGTAAATGTGTTCTCAGAATATATTTTAATGACAAAAGAGAACAAGAAATGATCACAAAAAGTTAAGCCAAAAATTGAATTCTGCAGAAGGTGGTTTTGGTCTCTTGATTTTTTACTGATTTATTTCAAAACTATTTGACAGCCACAATAGCTCGTGTTCTGATTACTAGATATACAGGGATAAATGAGACAAATCCCTAGAAGATTACCTTCTAGGTGTGCTGATATCACATATAATGTGCTGTTAGAGAGTGAATTGTGTTATGGAGATAACTTTATTAATAAAATGTGTCAGGTAATGTGAGACTGTATTAGTCTGTTTGAACTGCTATAACAAAATATCACAGGCTGAGTGCCTTAAACAACAGAAATGTATTTTTCACAGCTCTAGGGGCTTGGAAGGTGCTAGTGAAGAGGGTTTTATTCTGAGGCATCTTCTCTTAGCTTGTAGATGGTCTTCTCATGCATGTTCTTATGATCTCACTGTATGCTCCCTCTGTATGCGCTTATGTTTGCAGAGGGAGAGAGACCAAGCCCTCCTGTGTCTCCTCTTTTAAGAACGCTAACCTAATCATGAGGAGCCCATCCTCATGACCTCATCTAACCCTAATTACCCTCCAAAGACCTATTCTCCAGATACCTTCACATTGAGTGTTACAGCGACACAAACATTCATTCCATACCAGAGGGACATATCAAGTATTTTGTTTTAGGAAAAATGAATCATATAGTTCTTTCAGGATTCAATAAGATGTCAAATAATATAATTTCTCACCTTGACTCTACCATTGAAAAATTATTATTTTTCTCTAACTAACTTGTAAGATGTAAGATGTCTTCTTTCATTATGTGCGGAATCCTTAGTAGGGCAGAGGATACTGTACTCCTTCTTTGTCTCTGGGGAATATGTTTCAAGACACCCAAGGGATGCCTGAAACCATGAATAGTACTGAACTCTATATATACTGTGTTTGTTCCTATATACACATACCTAACCTATGATAAAGTTTAATTTATAAATTAGGCACACCAAGTGATTAATAATAACTAATAACATAGAACAATTATAACAATATATCAACATAAATATTGTTACACTTTGGAGTCACTATTAAGTAAAAGAAGGGTTAATTGAACACCAGCACTATAAGAACCCAACAATAGATGTGATAAGCTAGAGAGCTACAAGTGACTAATAAGAGGGTGGCGTGTATAGTATGGATACAATGGACAAAGGGAGGATTCATGTCTTGGGTGGGTTGGAATGAAACAGCATGAGATTTCATCACGCTACTCATAATGGGGCAATTTAAAACTTATGAATTGTTTAATTTTGGAATTTTCTATTTAGCAGTTTCAGACTGTAATTGATGCTGGGTAACTGAAATTTTGGAAAGTGAAACCATGGATAAGGGGAGAATACTGTAGTATAATCCATGAATGATATATACACACACACACGTATATGACATATACATACATATGTGTAATATATATTTTTTTCTAATTTTCTTTTTTGTTTTTATTTTAAAGTAAGGAGAAAGTTAAAATTTAACTTGACTATATATGATATACCTCATCACACCCATGAGAAGTTATGGTGACATTTAAGATTTGCACTTTTGAGAAAAAAAAAAAAAGATTTGCACCCCATTTCCTAGAAATTATTGTCATCAAAAGTTACACAGAAATCAGCGTAAAATAGGCTGAAATCAAATCATAGTATACATTCCCTGCTTTAGAAATTTTATAATACTTAACATACAAATTTTCTTTCATCACAGAAATATGTTTTTGGAGTATGACATTGAAATGAGACAAATATTTGGTTAAGGTAAAGTTATTTGAGCAGACAGATTAGACTTTAGAATTTTCTTGAATTTAAAATTTCATACTTGGTGCTCAAATACCTTGGGTCCAGGCAAGAAAGGATCAATTAGGGTATCTTGCTTCAGAACATGGATCAAACCAATAAAAAAGAGTAGGTACAGGTACAGTCCCACAATCTTACATCAATAGAAGTAAGACAGAGAACAAGATACAAAAAAAATGTAGGTGGAAAGCAACTTGTCAGCCTGTAATCAGATAAGGGGCCAATTCACTCTCCCCTGTCTAGCTAGCTATCAACAGCAGGATTAGTTCTGCCTGCCTATCTATCTATCTATCTATCTATCTATCTATCTATCTATCTATCTATCTGTCTGTCTGTCTGTCTGTCTGTCTGTCTATCTATCTATCTATCTATCTATCTATCTATCTATCTATCTATCTATCTATCTATCTATCTTTCTATCTATCCTCTATCTGTCTCTGCCTGGCAAGAATATTCCTCATTAATTTAGGAAATATTTTGCTTGCAACAGAAAAACAACAGAGGATGGAGAGTGTATTAGCACAGTTTTTCCTAATTTTTGAAATGCATATGTGGTTGTAACATAATCAACCTTAAGACAGAATTTACTTTTATGGTATTAAAAATCAATCAATTAAGAAAATTATTCATAATAATAAAACTAGCTACCATTTATTGGGCCCTTAGTATATATTAGACATGGCATCATATTTTTAAATGCATTTTAATTGAATTTTCATGAAAACAATGTGTAAATTTTACTTTTTTTATTTTGAAAGCTATGAACTAAAAACACAAGACTTAGAGGATTAAATTATAATGCAACAGATCACATAGTTAATAGGTAGTGCAATTGTGATTCAAATACACATTTTTGTGTAGACATTATTTTTGGTGGCAGTTTTAAATTAACACAAAAACTGAGCAGATAGTTCCAAGGGTTCCTGCATACCTCATCGTACCTTCCTGCCCTATGTTTCCTCTATTAACTTCTCACATTAGTGCAGTACATTTGTTATAATTGATGAGACAATACTGATACATTACTAATTAAAATCTGTAGTTTGACTCTTTGTGTTGTACATTCTACAGATTTTGAAAAATGCACAGCATACAATGACACACATCCACCATTGCCATATCACACAGGCAGTTTCACTGCCCTAAAAATCCTCTGGACTCAACCTATGAATTCCTCCTTCCCCTGGCAGAACCCATGGCAACCCACTTATCTTTTCTCTGTTTCATGGTTTTCCCTTTTCCAGATGTCAGATAGTTGGAATTACACAGTATGTACTCCTTTCAGATAGGCTTCTTTCACTTAACAATAAGTATTTAACGTTTTTTCCATTTGTTTTCATGGTTTGATAACTCATTCTTTTCTTTTTATCACTAAATGATATTCTGTTGTACACATACATCAGTTTGTTTATCTATTAACCTGTTGACGAATATCTTGTTTTTTTCCCCATGTTTAACAATTACAAATAAGACTGCTATAAACACATGTGGTCAGATTTTTATGTGGACAAAGGTTTTCAATGCATTTAGGTAAATACCGAAGAGAACAATTGCTGGATCAAAGGATAAGAGTATGTATAGTTTCATAAGAAACCACCAAACTGTCTTTCCAAAAGGCTATACCATTTTGCATTCCCACTAGCAACAAATGTGACTTGCTGTTCCTCCACATTCTCACCAGAATTTGGTGCTGTCTGTTTTAAATTTTGATCATTTTAATAAGTGTGTAGTGGTATCTAATTGTGGTCTTAATTTGTAATATCCTAATGGCATATGATATTGAGCATTTTTGCCATCTGTATTTCTTCTTTGGTAAACTGTTTAGATATTTCACCCATGTTTTTGAAAATATGTTGCTTGATTTCTTACTGTTGAGTTTTGAGAGTTCTTTGTATAGTTTGGATACCAGTCCTTTATCAGATGTATATTTTGCAAATTCTATTTCCCAATTTACGACTTGTTTTATTATTCTTAACACTTTTTTTGCAGTGCAGAAGTTTTCAATTTCAATGAATTTCAACCTATCAATTTTTTTCTTTCATGAATTATGTTTTGGTATTGTATCAAGAAGTCATTGCCAAACCCAAGGTCACCTAGATTTTCCAAATATGCTTTTATCAATACATCTATAGATTAAAAGCATAAAATATTTCTTTCAAACTTTAACTATTTAAATTTAATTTTTATGTATTATTTATTTTGGTGCTTTTATTATACATCTGTAGACTTAACTGAGAATGTCATGAGGGTATAAAAGTACTGTAGTTGATGTAAGATATTTTTATTAAAATTTTAGGAACATTTCTACCATATATCAGACAGATGTGGTTTATATTGAAGAGACTGAGCAAACACTCAGAAGAATGGAGGAAGATCCAAAAGCAGTATGTTAAGACATCATACATTTCTTTCTCTAGAACTGTGCTTACCCACCTGTATGAATGAGTTCTTTTTCTGGTGTATTTTAACCTGGAATCTATACTGGGAAGAATATTACCTTCTGAAACTTTCCTGGTTTTGTGTAACCTAAGTTAACTGTAAGTACACTTCTGATAAGCACTTCAGTAGTTGATCTCAGCACATATACTGGAGTTTTTAGATATTTAAAACTGCCTGTGATAGTTCTGTGATAAAAGGAAAAATAATTAAAATATCAGTCCATACTATATCTTATACATGCTATAGATATTTTGTCTCCTTCCTCAAAAAATAAACAACTAAATTCCAGTCAAAACCATGTTCAGAGAATCAGAAATAAGGCACAGAAATAGAGGTGATTACCCATAAGGAAAAACTGAGATTTTTCTCATAATGAGTTTGTATTATTCAATTATCAATCTGTTCTGAAGAAAACAAAGAATAGCTGTAGGATAATTACATATTTGAGATTTTGCAATAAAGTTTGAAATGTCCTCTAGGTTTTCATTTTTTTTTATCTGTAAGAAGAAATAGACATATCTAGTGTTCAAGTCCAAAGCACTGTTCAAATATTATATGCTGTACCATTTAGAATTTATGTAACATTTAGAGAATCTTACTGAGCTGGAAAATAGAGATATGCCCTTTTTTTGCCAATTTGTTCTTCACTCATTTTCCAGTCTAGTAGCAAAATAACTGTTCAGAGAATGAAAATCAGTAAAAGTGCTGTAGGCTGTTCATGGTTTCCATTGGGAAGAACTAGTAGAAATAGTTGATAAAATTTATAAAGGTCTGAAGTGAGGGCACTTAGTGTCAGAAATGAAGCATTTTTAAAACTGCTTTTGCAAAGTGACTCTAAATATGCTCTCTCCAGATTGAAAACATGTCAAATGTGTTACTTAAATTGATTGAAAAAGCACAATATTATGCAAATTTTTCTAAATTAAGTTCATGGTTCAGTGATCTAAGTACCCTAGCAAAAATTAAAGTATGTTCTCAGGAATATGAAATCTAATTCTGTTTTAAGGAATAACTGGTAGATAAGGCCTTGGACAAATCAAATGATCTTTCTAAGGCCTAAATTTCTTTACAGCTGAATTTCTTTTCAGTTACAACAGTGCTATGACTTAATAAAACAAAATTTAATAAACATTTTACCAGGCAATTCTAAGGAGTAGGAGAGTATATCTTTCTAACAAAATATCCTACGACCCTTTATTCTCTCCCCAGAATCTACCCTCCCCCTCTACAATCACCTATTGCAGAGGATTGGGGAGTTCTCTTCTCCAGATTCAGAAAATACTTCACTCTTAGTATCAGAACAATGGACTTCAAAACTACATTCTGTGTTGCATGCCACTGAGATATTTTTGCATTGCATAACTTATTTATTTGAAAGAAACTATTGTATTTTGTAAAGCTGGGTTAAATAGCATTTTATTGATGAAAAGAGTTACAAAGCTAGAAAAAAAATGCTTGATTTACACTCATGAGGCAACTCGTATTAAACGACGACCAATAATTTTAGATGTCATGTGTTTAAAACATAGTCTCTAGTCTTCATATTTCTACCCAGTTTTTTTTTTTTTTTTTTTTTTTTTTTTTTTTTTTTTTTTTTTTTTTTTTTTTTACTACACACAGTAGATTTTTTAAATTCAAAGAGTTTGGAGAGTATTAATATTTCTGGTTGTTTTGACTTGTTTACATTTGTTAAGATCTGAAATTTTCTTTGAGCTTATTTATTGTAACATAAGCACAGAGGTTTATATAAAACAGTGATTTCAATGTTAGGACTATTTGGTCATTGATATATACATATATATACATCAAATTTATATATCTGTATAATTTCTGAAAAGAAAAAGAAAAACAAAACAAAACAAACAAAAAATCTCATTGACCTGAAAAGAAACTGAAATACACTGGAATGCATTTTAAATTATCACCAACCAATTAAAATTACTGTTTTCCACCACCTACTATAAGACTCAGGAGGGTCACACATTGATTTTGGACCTATGTACAGTTTTACTAATAGTATTTAAACGTCATTCTTTGAATTAGCCAAGACTCATTAACAAGCACGTTTTCTTCTATGTAGAGCAATTATATATGATACTATTAGTAGTATCAATTAAGATAGATAAAGTAATAAACTAATTGAATGCATGAGAAGTCTAATGTCTTTGCCTTCCCTGATAATGGATTGCACTCTATTCTCATGTACAATAAGCCAGACACAGAATCAATAGAATTTTATGCTTAGAAAAACTACTAGCCTGAAGGGTACCAATACCTAATTTAGAACTCATTACTCACATTTTAAGTTAATCAATGGGAAATATGTCATATAATCAAAAAGTTATTTCTGAAAACATGTGCTCATGTCATTTCACTCCAAAATACTGGGAGTTTTAAAGTTTTCATATCTATATATGAGCCGTCTAGCTTATAACTGCAATATAAAATTCAAAAAATTTATCTTGTTTTGTTTTGTCTTTTGCTGTTTATGATATTTTTAAGTTACAGAGGTGGGTTAGTGCAACAACATTCCAATAGTTGCATAACTCAGTTGCTCCTAATAAAATCTGAGGAAAAATGTGAAGTTATTGAAACTTGCCTGAGCGCTCCCTTGGTGAAAGTTACACTGATTTTGATGGAGAAACTAATCTTTATTTTGCAGAGTTTCTGCGAATGATAGTGTCTCATATCAATCACTACCTTGCATTCAAGTATAAAGCAGCCTTGGGAAAGCTTCTAGCTTCTAGATATTTTCCAATATTCTTGATAGAAGCAATTCTGTGAAAATGATGGAGGTGGATGACAAGTAGAATTCAAGTGAACCTTACGCAGGTAACACACTCAAATGAAGTTAGAGTATTTTTAAGCAAATGCAAAGTGAATGAGCTTTGTAGCAATATAGATTTTAACCAAAGCTTTGTCAGACTCATAAGCCTTACTTCTTATCTTACTCTCACAAATAACAGGAGATATCAGAGTAATAGCTTATTGCACAGGAAAGAAAAAAAGAATTTCTTGTGAGAATATATTTTATTGTGGTAGATATGATTCACAAGCATACAGATTAGTTGTATGAGCCCTTTGGTCTCCAAGCACCGTACTGCTGCTTTCATTCAGTAAACTAAAATTTAAATTAAAATATTTATATTATACTTAAATATGGGGAAATTGGTATGGTAAAATACAATTAGTTGTGAGTATAACTTGTTACAAACTTTCTGGAAAGCAATTTGGTATCATCTACTAAAATGTAAAATTTTAACATATGTTTAACGGTTGACACAGCAATTCTGTTGTGAAGACATTACCTTTTATGAATGTAATCATAAAAGTTAACCAAGATGTATTATGAGTTAGCTCAACTTGAAATAACAAAAATCTGTTTATATCTAAAATGTTAATAAATAAACTTAGTAATTGATAATCTAAAGGAGTATACCTAATGAGTTATATCTGCATGTGCTGATACGGAATATTCTTAAGATTTATGGTTACAATTAAAAGCTAAAATATAGAAAAAATATATCTATTTTATAACACAAGGAAAAGTTAATAGTAGAAAATTAGAAACAAACAAACAGATAATAGGAAGATGTGGTTTATCTTTCCAGAGGTAGATGCAGGAGCCATTTAAAAGAGGATAACTTTATGCTAAGGATTATATTGTTTTGTTTTGATTAACTTTTTAATCACATGTATATGCAACTTTTATTTTTTAATAATATTCAAACAATATTTCCACGGGATGATAGGTGGGTATGCCTAAGAGAAATAGAAAAGCAATAACTAGTATAAATATACATATTCATAAAACACATTAAGATCTATGTTCATTCTCATATGAAGTTATACAATATATTTTCCTCTATTGAGTATGTTTTGTGTAGCAATGCTATGGTTAATTAGGCAAGCATAATTGTCAACATCATTCTTTCCTGGATTAGATAATTTTTGTCCTGAGATAGATATTTGACCATTGTGACTTTGAAATCAGAATATAAATTATTGTTTATCAAAACCCCTATAATACCTATTATGATTATTTTGTAAGCAATTTTTAAAAAGATGAAAATATAATGTTAAATATTAATTAATTTATATTTTGGACCACTATGAACTTATAAAATATATAGTATAATGGAATGGATTTAAATAAATATATATTAAATACATATATATAAAATATATGTTGAAATTATTTGAAAATTAATAATAGTTTTGAATGTTAAGTCCATGGAAATACACTAAATAAAATGATGATATTACAATTAAGAAAAAGTATTGTTAAGCTTTTATTGAACTATTGGTCAGACACTGAGCTAAGCACTTTAAACACAGTGTTATGTAGAATTAAATCATGAAGCATCATCAAAGCAACCTGAAAGAAAGAACAACTTGAACTTTAAGGATAAGATATGTCAAAATTAAAACACTCATGAAACTTTACGGAATCAGTGTTCTTTTCAATAATGGCATGTTCTGCCTCTGTTAGGACTAGAGTATGTTCTCTGGGGTTCTTATGGTACATGAGAAAGTAGCATAGAGAATACTGGCTTTGAAGAATGACTGTCCAGAATCCTGAATCAACTCTACAAGGCACGGCACACTTCAGGCTATGTTACACACAGTAAAATCTTTAAATAGATATTGAAAGTCATCTTACCATCCTAATGTGGAAGACATTGCAATGTTTTCATAATTTACTGTTTTTACTTTTTTTGTCACCCCATCATTTATCACATCCTAACAAATAAAACTTTACTTGTGTCATGGGATCCTTGGGGTGTCACTTCACCAGCAGGAAATCTCTGTGGCCAGTGGCACATTCGCCCAAGTTTTACTCGGGCCCACTGGGCTCATTCCACCCACTTGGCCTGGCAAACTGTGCTCAGCTTCCACTATCAGCCAGGATCTGACGCCTGCCATGGGTGAGCAGGCATGCAGCAGCATCGGGTGCATGAGCGAGTGAACCTAGGGTCCAGCCACTACACACAGCCCAGCATGACAGCTGTGGAGGGGTAGGCAGCTCCAGGTGCCAGCAAAGGCATTGGCTCTCTGCAAGGCTGCAGCCAGACTAGAAATATTTCAAGTGGGTTCCACTGAGGACTCTGGGGGATGCAGTGGGACCTGGAAGCTTGGAGATGCCAGGAACTGCAGTGCCCCAAAGAGTGTGTCACAGCCCTGGCTCAAGAAGTTCCCAGGTCCGGGATCTTCAAAGGGTCACAGCTCTTCTCTCCTTCTCTTCACCAGCAACATGACTAGTGGGGGCGTGTGTTTCAGCCCTGTTTGTGTTACAGCTCTTTCACTTCCACTATTTGGCAGGTCTTGCCCCACGTCCAGGAAGAGTGAGGTACCTGGACAACTGGAGGGTGAGCAAGGAGAAGAAGTGCTTTATTGAGTAACAGTACAGCTCTCAGGAGACCCCAAAATAGGTTGCTCCTTTCTGCAGGCAGGTTTTCCTGATGAGTGCAGTTCTCAGCGAAGAGGAGACCTTGAGTGTGTAGTTCCTACTCACAGGCAGGTCATCCTGTCATCTGAAGAAGTCTGGCTGAGCCTGGGGTTTTTATGAGCTTCAGAGGGAAGGGAGTGCATGCTGATTGGTCCATGGTAGGCCATAGGTGGACCAGAAAAAGCACCATAAGTTCTTACTCCATTCAGGGAACTGGCAACTTGGCTCCTGCTTCAGGTCATCCCTGACTTGAAGGTGGGACTTCACGAGGCACCTGCCTCTTTCTGCCCAGAAGCCTGTCTGCCTCCTACTGCCATCAACCTGCCACCCATGGCTCGCATGGCCCCCAAGCTGTTCATGCCAAGGGGCAACTGCAGGCCCACACCAATCTGCCCTCAGCCCATTGTTGGCCTCCTTCCCATGCTCATTAGTGCCCAAAGTCTGGAGGTGGAAAAGACAGCAGGAAGCTGATGTGTCAGTGCTGCCCTGAGCCCAGGTACACCCTGCTGGTCACTTCAAAATCAGAGCAGGGTCCTGGAGCAAGGAGAGGCCAGGTGCCAGGAGCAGGCTCTTCCAAGCCTGTAGAGGAAGTGGGGCTTCCTGGGCCCCCAAGAGTGCAGGGATTCCAGGGTCCACAGCAGTGGCTGGGCAGCTGCCACTGTGCCTGGGAGGGTGGGACTCCAGGTTCTCCAATCCAGAAGCGCATGGGTTTCCCACCTGTTCCCAGCTCTCACTGGCTCTGTGGAGTGAGCAGCCCTAGCCACATCTCCCCTGCTGCAGCCAGTAACTTGGCAGTGACCACTGCAGATGGGCTGCCACTGCTATCAGTTGGTGATTGAGCTTTGTCTTTTCTCATATTTTCAAATACAATATTGTCATTTTCTGGACTAAGATACACGTTTATAAAATTCTATTAACTCTGTTGATCTACTTGTTTTGTCAAATTGATGATGTAAGGCTTAAATAGGTATTTTAATTTGATAGAAATATTGATAGAATATTTAATGGAAATTATATTTTGGAGAAAATGCTTTATGGCAGAAATCCCAGCCACAGGGCAATGTACAGAATAATGATACAGGAGCAATTTGCTTCCCAAGTTTGTTTTCTATCTACATTTCTTTATTTGTTTTAAAACTTCATTTTTAATTTAATGATGAACATTAGTTAAACCATATTTAATGCTAAAATTTAACAAAAATATAGCTGGTTTAATTCTACATATATTTTTATTATATATAATTCTGATATATATTAGACTTTTATTATACAAAATTCCTACATATATATGACTATATTTATTATAGAATTAAACCCTCTACTTGCTATTGTCTACTGGTTCAACTGTCTTTTATATGAAGTAACCAAGGGTATTGGGGGACTTAATTCCAGGAATTTTAGAATCTTCTCAAAATTCAGGAGAATTATCTTGCAAGAGAAACCCATGTCAATAGCTAATATCAGATTTTATATTGTAAATTATGTACTTAGGAAAATTTGATATTTGTAAAATATAATCTCATACTCACAAATATTTTGAACTTTCATATTAAATAGGCATTAATCCAAACATGTAATGATCACTTCAACCTAAGTAGAAGGCAAATGAATATGTCCAGGTAAAGTTCTAGTTAAAGTTTATTATATAAAGATAATAGAAAATAAATGTGCACTCGTAATGATTTGATTTTTGTATAATTATTTTATCTCCAATGGGTCTATTATCTAATATGGATTAGACAGCATATTTACTTGGTTTGTAGAACACACACAAAAAAAGACATGCATTTTTCCCTAGCTGTGTATCAAACAGATATTACAAGTGCTAGAAAGAAGCAAAGAAATGCCAGACTATTTTTAACAATTCAGAAAACATTTGGATGAAATTTGGAAATTACTTATTTGGGACCCAAATTTTTCTCATCATTTTGGTAGGGGTATTAGACAAAATAATTTTCAAGGTCATTTTCTACTGTAAGATTCATAATTCAAATCCTTAAAGCTAAATACATAAAGTGATCATTGGCCAACCTTTCCATTATGATTAGTCATATATTTGTTTGAAATAATTTTGCCCATTGGAAAGACAATTTTAATATTAAGAAAAATACTTGATCACTACATAATCTATATATATAACAAAACATGCTTCTATCCCATAAATTTATATAAATAAAAAAAGAAACATAGTATCAATTAAGAAACACATATAATTTTTCAGCTCAGTATACAGTAGGGATTAAAAGGGGATCTATTGGGCTAGATTTCTGGGATTCACACTCTTGCTCTATCAATTATTAGTTATGTGGTTTACTAAAGTATGTTACTTAACATCTCTTAGAAATTGAGTTATCAGAAAATAAGATATACTAAGGATGTAAAACCTCAATAATATATTTGGGATTACTAAATACATGTACTGAGTCACAAGTGGTCCATATTCATTCAACCAAGAATGTCCCTAGAATTATTGGTCTTGATAACTAAGTATTTTGAGATATTTGCTAAACATTTTTAATAACTTATTAATTCTAGTGTTTAAGAAAATTATTGTGAGTTAAATTCACATTAATGTGAATTAGAATTCCTGAAAAGCATAGGCACAATTATATTCACATTAACATTATGACTTAGAACAAAAATATTGAAAAAAACCCTTTATTTTAACCTTTATATTTCAATGAAAGGTATATATTCAATGTGTTACATTTCAAAATTTGCCAATAAAAAAGAATCTTATTAATACATTGGCTTGGGTTCCTTGGGCCCTAAGAAACACCACTCTGTGTGCCTGCACTGAATACAAATGTATACATGAGTCCGAAGTATACAAGTAATATGTAGTTACCACATAGAGGCTTTCAACACTGTATAATTCAACACTGTATAATTTCACTTGGAATTTTTCAATAAGTATATATACTAATAAACCACAGCATTTAATCAACTAAGTGTTACAGGTGATCTGAAAAGGCATGTTAATGCAAATTAGGTCATTGGAGGAGTTTTCTTCAGATAAGGGATTCAGATCCAGGACTTAAAGAAGTAGTGGAAGTAAAATGATGGGGAAGGAACTGGAAATGAAATGAGGACCTTACAGACTCAGCAATGATACTGATTTATAGAAGAACATATTTGAAAGATAAATGAATAGCTTGGTCAGACCGAAGATATGTCATACAGCGAGATAGATTGTGCAGAAATGCGAAAGGAAATGGGTGTGATTTTATCATACCAGAAGCAAATAATTTTTAATTCTTTTTCAAGACTGATTCAACAATAAATCTAATGTAATTCTTCAAAATAATTTGTAAACAAAAGGTTGGCCATTTATATTCATTCATTGGCAAATATTTCTTTAATGGGAGTCACAATCTTCTTAAAATGAACCAATATTCATTCAATACATGTTTAATGTAAATCTCAAGTATTTTCTGTATGTATATACCATGTATACACAGTGTATATCATATGTAAGCCCATTATGTATATGTTTGTAATGATATATTCAAACATTTATACATGTATGTTTGTGTATAAATATATCTTTATGCATTTATACATTACATCACAAATATCAAACTTAATTAACAATTTAACAAGTGATAATATACAGCCACTATATATAGGGGCTATATATATACATATGTATGTGTGTGTATACATGTATACACTAGGGATCACACATTATGCATCTTTTAAATTGTTAACTAAAGTTTGTATTAAAAGCACCTCTTTCTAAATTATTGCTTTTGCTTTATCAATGAAATTCCTTAGACTATTACTATAGATTTTTTATTATGTTTATCCATTTGTCAACTTCTGAGAATTCTAATTTTTCACTTTTTGTATTTTGAAATGATACCATCAGGAACATACCAATATATGATCACTATAGCATTTTGGGGGGCTTCTCTTTAATTATTGTATTATATTCCTTTTTAAAACTTCTAATTATTCATTTTTACCTTAAAATCTTTTTCATTTATGCCAATATTGTTACCAGAGTTTTTCAAAAATTGGCTGTTGATATTATTTTTGGTGAATATTTTTCTAGTTAGATATTTTTTTCTTTAGCCTTATGTTGAAAACTTTCACTGAAGTGCCAGTTAGCATTTCAAATCATCTTCTCAGTCATCTTGAGAAATTTCACGATCTTAAAATATCATTTGGATACACTGTCCATTTACTTTTGTCATTATCTTTTAATATTTCATCTTGATCATTTGTGTTAGTTATATTCCTTTAAAAATATGTAGGCAAATTATATCAATAGGCAATTACGTTTCTCAACTTCATCAAATTATGAGGTCACAGTGTTTCTTATATATTATGTATTCTCTCTGTGTTCAAATTTTTATTTAGTAATAACACCATTTAATATAAATTTTAATAAAAATCTGGGATTTATAATCATTGTTGGTCTTTAGTATGTCTGAAGGTATCTTTATTTTGCCCCTATCTTGAACATTAATTTGGCTGTGTGTAAGAATTCCACAACCCTTTGAAGATACTACTACCATGTCTTTTATCTACCTCAATGGCTGCTGAGAAGGAATCATCATTCCTTCATTATTTGTACATAATCTGTTCTTTTTGGACAGCTTTTAAATTGTTTTCTTTATCTTGGACATTCTGTAGTTTTAATAAAATTTGTTTGGCATGACATTTATTATTTTTTATCTTGCTCAACCTGAGACTGATTTCTTGATTTGATTCTAGAAAATTCTTTGCAAGTATATTTTCAGGTATTGCTGTTATCCCATCTCCTACAGTTTATTCATTTGAAACTTCCAATTAAAGAATATTGAATTAATCAACTTTGTGCCTTTTATGTGGATGCTCATATTTTTATATACATGCATCTGGCTGAGCTTCTTCTAACTGATTATTTTGTTGTTTTATGTGTAAAGTATAGAGTTCATTTTATCTCTTGCATTTTTTATTTTATGACTCTACACTTTATTTCCAAAGCCAGTATCACCTCTTTTTCACACATGTATCAGATATTATTTGATTTCTCCTTGTTTTTATTTTACGATCTTTTAAAAAATACACGCTATGCTTTTAAATTTTATAATAATGGAACATTTCCCGTATGTTTATTATAAAATCTTTGAAGGAATATAATTTAGAAATTTTGTTTGAAAATATGGTATCTCTGATTTTTTAATTTGTTGGCTACCATTGATTTCTGTATTTTAATATTTTACAATGCAAACCTTGTTGTGTTTTTTAAAACTCTTTATTTTTACTCTACTCATCTTTTTCTCTTCAGCATTTGTAGGTGTAAAATATGACAGGCTCTATCTCACACAGAAGTTCAATTGGCCCGTAGAAGCCAGACTGTTGTTTTTTCCATGACTTTTTTAGATTCCAATGAGCGGTTCAACAGTCTTTTTAAGGCTCTCTCTAATGAGTTCAGAAGACCGTTGTCTTTAAGCAGTGAGTCATCTAATGGCTCCCAGTTCTGTGCCAGTACACTTTGTCTCCTTTTCTACAAACATTTTAAACATATTTTATAACCTCTGCCTGTTTCAGGATCTAAATTGAGCAAGCCCATGGCTTCAGACTTTGTTTTCTGTTTATTTATCTGTTTCTATTCTACTAAGATACAGGTATTTTGTTTGAGAATGGATTTTTTTTAACCTTCACTTTTGCCGTTTTGAATGAACAGAGAGTTTTCAAGTGTGAATTTAACTGTACTCCATAGATCTAGAAGAAGTCATTTTATTGCTAAAAATAATAATCTACAAATAATTGCTTCCTTTTGAACTCCGGCTTTCTGTGCATACAATTCTCTCTATTTTCCATACTGGTTAATACTTTACAATTTTTTTTGCTTGTTTCTATCTTCCCCATTCTTTATGTCAAAATGCCCCATTTAGACAGTAGATTTATTATCTTTATTTTTCTTAACCCATGTCCTTATCATTTTTTCCAATCATAAGGCTATAATTTATATAAATATATAAATATCACCCATATATTAACTATAACTCAAACATTTCCTCTGCATTCTAGAATTGCATAAGCCATTATCTACTCAATATATCCAGTGGAATATCGAATATGCATCATAAACTTAACATGCACAAAAACAAGCTTCTGAACATTTTGCAAAACTATTTCCTTCAATACCTTCATAAAGCCTTAAAAATTGCCTCTCATAAGCATTGTCTCAAGAAGTTCATGGAAATCTTGCTATATAAGAATAAGGTGCACAAAGGCAAGCAGAGTTGAGTTAGGATAAGTAGAATACTACATATGAGAATGCAAAAAGAAAACATTCTGAATTCCCTGGATCATGGTTCAGATAAATTTCACAATGTCAATTATGTAGCACAAACAGAAAACTAGTAAAGGCCAAAGCAGGACGTTTAACATCTAATACTTTTCACCAAAAACAAACAAACTAACTAAAAATTATGGTGTTTTCATTACCATAGCTCTGTAGCATAATTTGAAGTCAGATAATGTGATCTGCCCACTTTTGTTCTTTTGCTCAGGATAGCTTTGACTAATCTGGTTCTTTTGTGGTTCCACATAAATTTTAGAATTTTTTTTATTTATGTGAAGAATGTCATTGGTATTTTCATAGAGATTGTATTGAATCTGAAATATATTTCCATATTTCAGTGTCTTCTTCAATTTCTTTCATCAGTGCTTTAGAGTTTTCATTGTAGCAATCTTTCACTTCTGGTTAATTCCTAGGTACTTAATTCTATTTTTAGTTATTGTAAATGGGATTATTTTATTATTTCTTTTTCAGATTGTTCAATGTTGGAATACAGAAATGTTACTGATTTTTGTGTGCTGATTTTGTATCCTGCACATTTACTGAATTTGTCGGTTCTGGTATTTATTTATTTATTTATTTTTGGTGGAGTCTTGATGTTTTTCTAAATATAAGATTATATCATCTGCAAAGAAGGATAAATCGACTTCTTTCTTTCCAGTTTGGATGCCCTTTATTTCTTTATCTTGTCTAATTGCTCTAACTAGGATATTGAGTACTATATTCTATAACAACGGTGAAAGTGAGCATCCTTGTTTTTGTTTTGTGATTATAAAGACAATGATAGTTTTACTCAAAATGCCAGCGTGTGAACTGTTTTTAATTTGTGAAGATACATACATTTTAAGCCAGAATGTAAATTGCCTATGTCAATGAATAGACTGTTGTGCTCTGTTGACTATATATAAAATACTATGTATAAATATACAACATAATATATATGTGTTTACTTATAGAACATGTATATATTTATTTTTGGAGAGGGATATCAAATCTGTCTTAATATAGGAAGCAATGCATTGGTTGATTATATATTTTTCTTTGCCTTTAAATATACCATACATGTTATTCTTTATATGCATTTATATTTTTACTGTCTATATCTCTTTAGAAACCCTATCTTCTTAAAAAAATTCCTACAATTAACAATCTCCACCAGTATATCTTTAAATTATATCTTTGTCCATTTTGTGCTGCTACAATAGACTACCACAGACTGAGTAATTCATAACGAACAAAAATTTATTTTCTCGCAGTTACAGGTATTGGAGAGTCTGAGATCAGAATCCAGTAAGGTCCTTCTTGCTGTGTAATCAAATGGCAGAAGACGACAAAGCAAAGAGAAGGCCACAGGGGACCTTTACTCTTATAAAGGCACCAGTTCCATCCACGAGGGTGGATGGCTCATAACCTAATCACCTCTTAATGATTACAATGGGAATTAAATTTCCACATGCATTTTTATGGGGACAGATATTTAAACCATAGGAAATGATTATCTATTCTTTATTCCCCCTGGTATTTTTTCATTCCTTTGGCTCTGCAGATTCAGTTCTCTCTTGGGTTTAAAAATATTGTTTTACATTTCTTCTCACATTCTCAGATTTTAAATACAATATCTTATTCTCAGAAAATATTTTCTCATCCATCCTGCAAGTTGCTTTCATTCAAGCCCATACCTCTAGCCTCATTCTGTAACTCTCTATCTCAATCAGCTTCTGATTGTTTCTTTCATAGAACTGCCATGGATATGTTTACTGGTAATCATCATCCATTTCTAGCTAATGTAGGCTGATTCTGCAGACAGCAGCAGAGATGGTGCCTCTTGGCTATAGCAGGTCTCTTGATTGTGGGAGATGCTCATTGTGGTATCCTGTGGAGCCAGCAGCTGTAGAGGCAGTTTGCTGTGTGGTTTCCTAATCCTAGAAAAGACAATGTATTTGTTTTTTTAGGGCTACCTAAACAAATTACCATAAATTTGATAGCTTAAAACAACAGAAGTTTATTCTCACAGTTCTGAAAGCCAGATCTCCAAAATTAAGTAGAGGCAAGACTATTATTACTCCAAAGATTCCAGGGGATAATCTGTTCCCTGCGTCTTCCAGCTTCTGGTGACTGGCAGCATTTCTTGTGGTTTCACCACTCCAATCTCTGTCTGAGTCTTCAGGCAACCTTCTCTTCTGTGTCTTCTGCGTTTAGAGTTCATCCACATAATTCAAGATAATCTCCTTTGAAGATCTTTAAATTAACCACATAAACAAACACTGTTTCTCAAAATTGTGTTCACAATTTTCAGGATATAGAGACCTCCTTTTGGAGGCCACTATTCAATCCACTAAGGCAGTATTCCCCTTGGGTTCTCAGTTTGGCAGTATAAATTAGAGAATCTTTCCTAAAATTAAATTTGGAGTTGCTTTCTTTAGGCCTTGCAATGATTCTTCAACCTCTTATTAATCCATGATAAACTATTTTCTGATTAAATTAGATAGAGACTCTGACAAAAATAGCACTTTTCTAAATTTATATTTATTTCATTAGAGTAGTAATAATTGTTATTATTACTGTATGCCCCACAAATATATGTTTCTGAAAGATTAGAGCTATTCTTGTTTAGTTTACTGATGTATCTATAGTGATCAGTATAGGGCCTGGTAAAAAATAATTAAAGGCCCCATCAACAAATGAACATCAGTGACCTGTGTATTATCTTGAATTTTCATTTTCTATATTCCATTTTCACTATAATTTCTGTGGCCTTTTTCTTCATTTTGTCATATTTCATAACATATTGAGAATTGTTCTATTTTGTTCTTTAATTGGCATATGTAAGATCTTAATTCATAAATTTATTTTTAATAATAGGTTTCAATTTTTTTCTTGTATTTTTAGATTTATTGCTATGTATTCTAGCCCATTCTAACATTTAATTTTTTCTCTATGTCTCATTAAGTTATCTTTTTAAATCTCTTAATGAACATTGCACTCTGCATCTATTAATTCAGAGTCCATGTTTTCCTGTAATTCACTAACACTATAGTGAAGATTTTTTTTTTAATTTACCTTAGTTTACCATGGCAAATACTTTTACTCTTCTGCTTCTTCTGCACTTCTGCATTGCCATCTTATATTTTGTGTTTTGCAATTTTTAGAGGCCCCAGAAGAATTATGTGCTCAACACAAATTAGGACTTTATGAAATTTACATTGAATAAATTGACTTTTTAAAAAATAAGGAATGAACGTTGAGTGAATTTGCCTTCTTTACATTCACTGGCCCTTTGATTCTTTTTGAAACTGTTCTCTAAATTCTCAAGATAAAAGGCTAGTGTATCTGCATAATTCCTAAACCAATTTCTTATGGCCTCAGAACTGAGATAAGATCCAATGCCTCCACATTAGTCATCTTATGAATAAAAGATTATCCCTGGGCAGGAATGCCTGGAGGCTTCCTAGTGGTGAAGCAACAGGTGATTGGCCTGTTCCTGAATGCTCCAAATTCTAGGACTTTTTCTGCAGCAATAGCAGCCATGCTGCCCATGTTCCCAACTGTACTGGTCCTGGGTGACTAGGGTCACCAGGATTAGGCCAACCCTTCTGAAACAACTTGTTTCCCTGGTTTGTGCAGTTTTAAAAAAATATTATAGAGATAACATGAATAGAAATAGCTGACTAGTTGCAGACAAGTGGAACAGCTCCCATGGAGGGACTGAGATGACTGGTGTGCTTTTAACAGATCTTCAGAGGGAAGGTACTGAGAGTGCACAAAGAAGACAAAGTGGACGAGAAGACAAAGAAGCTGGGCTGCAGGGAGAGAAAGCTGGGAACCCTGCATGGGCTATTGCATGCTAGGACTCTTTTTTGAAGTATAATAGCTCTGGGAGAACTGGTGAGTTGAGCTGAAAAAGAACAACCTGCTCTCCCCACAGTACTCTGGAACCCCAGCCTGAAGGGACCACTCAACCACTACAGGCACTTGATGTGGCAGGGAGAGCTGCTTAGAGAAGTGGTAGGGCAGGAAACCAGCTGATGTGCAGCCCAGGAGGTTTGGTGAAAGAGTGTCTGCAATGGAGCATGGCCAGGGATGGGCATCTCCCTAGGCTCAACTTGTTCCCGTAAGAGACGTTGGCCCTAGGGGAACTGTCAGATCTAATCTCTACAGGGTGGTCTTGTACATCAGTTGGCGTTGGTCTGACCTGAGAACTCTTTGGTCTATTTACCAATCCTGGGGCGCCAGCCTGACCATGCCTGCTTACAAGGCAGTCTGAGGTGCCCTGGAGCCCACACCACAGCTTCCATGCCTGGGGGACCTTGGCTAATCAGTGGAGAGCTCCAGCAAGGCAGACCATATGGCTGCATGCCATCCCCATACTGCAGCCTCTCTGGAGCCCAGAGCAACCCCTTACATCACTTTGCCAGTGAGTATCTGCATAGGCAGGTTTTGCTTTACTTGCTCCTCCAGGACATGGGAATTCAGTATGCTCTTCATCCCCCACCAACTGGCATTGCAGGCAGAGTCTTTGGTGGGCACAGAGCCAGCAAGTCCCACCCCCACTGGTGGTCCACCCTTAGGCTAAGGCTGTGCAGAGAACAGGGAATCCTCCCATAACTTGAATAATCACTCCTGCTTTTGGGAAACAGAGAAGGCACCCAGGTCTACACTGGCCAGCACCCCACCACAAGCCAACACCACCTGCATTGCAACAGATCTCAGTCTCTAGCAGGGGCACCCCCCTCCCCACTTCCAGCTGCCACTGTGCTGAATACCACAGGGAAGCAGGCACCTCTTCATCCACTAACACTCGAATGCAGCTGCCATAACTCGGCTCCCCAGCACAGCGGACTTCAAACATCAGGGAGCCAGGTAATCAATTCAGGTCCCAATACAAGTTCCACAGATGTAGAGCCACAGTTAGAGAGTTTGGAGCTGAGAGTTGGACCCCTAAAATCTCCCAGAAATAAAGCCAGTTAGCTGAATCTACCCTATACTACAATTAAACTCTCAAGGTTATCAAATACGATAAAGGAAATAAAAACCTATTCAAAGGTCAGCAACCTAAAAGATTGAAGGTAGATAAGCCCACAAAAATAAGAAAAAATTCATCACAAGAATGCTAAAAACTGATAAAGTCAGAGTGCCTTTTTTCTTCTATATGATTGCATTATATCTACAGCAAGTGTTTGGAACCAAGCTGAGGCTGAAATAGCTAAAATGACAGAAATAGAATTCAGAATATGGATAGCAATGAAGCTCATCGAGCTACAGCAGTATGTTGTAACCCAATACAAAGAAGCTAAAAATCATGATACAAAAAAAACGTCAGGAGCTGAGAAACAGTACAAAGAAGAATGTAACTGATCGGATAGAGGTGAAAAACACACTGAGAGGATTTAATAGTGCAATCACAAGTATTAATAGCAAAATAGACCAAGTGGAGGAAAGAATCTCAGAGCTTGAAGACTGGCTTTCTGAAATTTGTCAGGAAAGAATGAATAGAAATGAATTAAACCTCTGAGAATATATGATTATGTAAATAGACGAAATATAAATGCTGATTGCTTTCCCTGAAAGAGATGGGAAAAATGGAACCAATCTGAAAAACATATTTCAGGATATTATTTATGAGACTTCTGAAACTTAGGCCAACATACAAATTCAGGAAATACAGAGAACCCCAGTAAGATAACTCACAAGAATATCATCCACAAGCCACATAATTATCAGATTCTCCCATAAAAAATTGAAAGAAAGATAATGCTAAAGGCAGCTAGAGAGAAAGGTCAGATTACTTACAAACAGAAGCCTATTAGGCTAACAGTGGAACTCTCAGATGAAACCCTACAGGCCAGAAAAGATTGAGGGTCAATATTCAACATTCTTAAAGAAAAAAAAATTCCAACCCAGAATTTCATATCCAGCCAAACTAAACTTGATAAGCAAAGGGGAAATAAGGTTATTTTCCAACAAGCAAGTGCTGAGGGAATTTGTAATCACCAGACCTGCCCTACAAGAGCTCCTTTAAGAAGCACTAAATATGGAAGAGAAAGATTGCTATCAACAATTACAAAAGCTCACTGAAGTACACAGACCAGTGACACTATAAAATAACCACATAAACAGGTCTGCAAAATAGCCAGGCAGTATCATGATGACAGAATTAAATCCACATATATCAATACTAACCATAAATGTAAATGGGTTAAATATCAAATTAAAATACACACAGTGGCAAGCTGTATAAAGAACCCAAACCCAGTGGAATGCTGTCTGCAAGAGACCATTCTCACATGTAATGACACACATAGGCTTGAAATAAAGAAACAGAGAAAAATCTACCAAGAAAATGCAAAACAGAAAAAAGCAAGGTTTTCAATCTAATTTTCTGACCAAAACAGACTTTAAACAATAATGATAAAAAAGGACAAAAAAAAAATTATATAATGATAAAGGGTCCAACTCAATAAAAAATTGAACTATCCTACATATATATGCACCCAAGAAAAGAGCACCCAGATTTATAAAGAAGTTCTTAGAGACCTTCACAGAGAAATACACTCCCACAAAATAATAGTGAAAGACATTAATACCCCACTGACAATATTAGACAGATCATCAAGAGAGAAAATTAACAAAGGTATTCCGTACCTGAACTCAGCACTGTATCAAATGAACCTGACAAACATCTACAGAACTCTTCAACGAAAAGAACAGAATATACATTTTTCTCATTACCACATGACATATACTCTAAAATCAATCACATAATTGGAATTAAAACACTTCTCAGCAAATGCAAAAGAAAATAATAACAACCAGTCTCTAAGACCACAGTGCAATGAGATTAGAATTTAGGATTAAGAAATTCACTCTAAACCACACAACTACAGGGAAACTGAACAACCTGCTCATGAATGACTACTGGGTAAATAAATAAATAAAGGGAGAAATAATTAAGTTCTTTGAAATCAATGAGAACAAAGATACAAGATACCAGAATCTCTGGGCCACCGTTAAAGCAGTGTTTAGAGGGAAATTTATAGCACTGAATACCCACAAGAGAAAGCAGGAAAGATCTAAAATCAACAGCCTAACATCACAATTAAAAGGACTAGAGAAGAAAGAGCAAACAGATTTGAAAGCTAACAGAAGACAAGAAACAACTAAGATCAGAGCAGGACTGAAGGAAATACAGACATGAAAAACTCTTTAAAAAATTAATGAATATCCCTGATGAACATCAGTGCTAAAATCCTCAATAAAATACAGGCAAACAGAATCCAACAGCACATCAGAAAGCTTATCCATCATGAAAAACTCAACTTCATCCCTGGGATGCAAGGCTGATTCAACATAAAACAACTTAGTAAACATAATCCATCATATAAACAGAACCAATGACAAAAACCACATGATTATCTCCATAGATGCAGAGAAGGTGTTGATAAAATTCAACACCCCTTCATGCTAGAAACACTCAATAAACTACATATTGATATAACATACCTCAAAACAGTAAGAGCTATTTATGACAAACCCACAACCAATGTAATACTGAATGGGCAAAATCTGGAAGCATTCCCTTTGAAAATTTGCACAAGACAAGGATGATTTCTCTCACCATTCCTATTCAACATAGTATTGAAAGTTCTGGCCAGGGCAATCAGGCAAGAGAAGGAAATAAAGGGTATTCAAATAGGAAGAGAAGAAGTCAAATTGTCTCTGTTTGCAGATGACATGATTGTATATTTTCAAAACCCCATTGTTTCAGCTTAAAAACTCCTTAAATTGATAAGCAACTTAAGCAAGGTCTCAGGATACAAAATCAATGTGCAAAAATCACAAGCATTCCTATACACCAAGAACAGACAAACAGAGAGCCAAATCATTTTCACATTCACAATTGTTAAAAAAATAATAAAATACCTAGGAATACAACTTACAAGGGATGTGAAGGAACTCTTCAAGGAGAACAACAAACCACTGCTCAAAGAAATAAGAGAGGACACAAGCAAATAAAAAAAAAATCATGCTCATGGATAGAAAGAATCAATATCGTGAAAATGTCCATACTGCCCAAAGTAATTTATAGATTCAATGCTATCCCCACCAAGTTACCACTGACTTTCTTCACAGAATTAGAAAAAAACTACTTTAAATTTCATATGGAACCAAAAAAGAGCCTGTATAGCCAAGACAATCCTAAGCAATAAGAACAAAGCTGGAGGCATCACACTAACTGACTTCAAACTATACAAGGCTACAGTAACCAAAACAGCATGGTACTGGTACCAAAACAGATGTATACACCAATGGAACAGACCAGATGCCTTGGAAATAACACCACACATCTACAACCATCTGATCTTTGACAAACCTGACAAAAACAGGCAATGGAGAAAGGAGTCCCCATTTAATAAATGGTATTGGGAAAACTGGCTAGACATACGCAGAAAAGTGAAACTGGACCCCTTCCTTAAACCTTGTACAAAAATTAACTCAAGATGGATTAAAGACTTAAAACATAAGACCTAAAACCATAAAAACTCTAGAAGAAAACCGAGGTAATACCATTCAGGACATAGGCATGAGCAAAGAGTTCATTACTAAAACACCAAAAGTGATGGCAACAAAACCCAAAATTGACAAACGTGATATAATTAAACTAAAGAGCTTGTGCACAACAAAAGAAACTATCATCAGAGTGGACAGGCATTTTACAGAATGGGAGAAAATTTTTGCAATCTGTCCACCTGACAAAGGGCTAATACCCAGAATCTACAAAGAACTTAAACAAATTTACAAGAAAAAAACAACCCCATCAAAAAGTGGGTGAAGTATATGAACAGACACTTCCCAAAAGAAGACATTTTTGCAGCCAACAAACTCACCATCACTGATCTTGATATTCTTCAAGATGTCGAACATTCTTAATAGAATGATATAATTTCCTGTTTTCCATTACCTGTCATTTTCATTTTAGTTATTCATTTGCTCTTACATTCTACATTTGGAAATATATCCCGACTACATCCCTATACATTTGACTAAAATTTTTGCAGTGTTAATCTGTTTTATCTTGCTTCTATGTGGATATTCTTTTGTTTTATTTTTTGTTTCCTGCAACTATTTATTTTCCCAGATACTTTTCTTTTTGCTTCCCTCCTCGGTTGGACATATTCTATTATTTACTCATTATATCCTTCCCTTGTTTTGTAGAGGCCATACTTTTTATATCCTACATGGGAATGTAAAATAGATTATATATGTAAAATATATACATATATGTATTTTTAAAATTTTTTAATGTGTGTTTTCCATTTTAGTCTTCATTGTAATATTTCCTTTCAAATACCAAAATTATTTTTATTTACTAATTTTTAATTGTAGAGAAATAACTGTGTTTGTTTCTCAGTGGGCATTGAGGTAATGCTTATTCGTATCCATTGCTTCATTTTAGATATTGCCAAAATCTTCCACTCCATTCTTTAGATTCTGTTGTTTCTGGTAACGAATCATTAACGCAGTTCACTAGAATAAGAAGGTTTTCACCTGCCTACATTGTTTTTCAACTTTAAGCATACTATCTGAAAAATCTGAGTTTTTTCTTGATAAACATGCAGGAAAATGCAAAGGACTACTCTTCAGCCAAGGCTTCCTTAACCCTTCTATCCCAACCACACTCTGTGCTCTTTGATGGCACCTCCCAAGATAAGAGTTCTCCACATAACCTGCATAAGATATTTGTCAAATTCTCTTCAGTGATAAAATGGGTTAGTCTTCGAACTGTAGTACCTGGATGTATGAGAAAGTCATGAAAAAATTTTATAAGACAAATAAAAGAAAGAGGTTTGAAAGAAGCTTATAAAATGATGATGCATTGGCTACTCAAAAGACACTTACATAGAGTAGGGGCAGGGTCACATTTTTAACTATTTTCTCAAAATTTTCATCTTAATGGAGGGGAGAAATGTAGTTACGATCAAAATCTTATTATTTCTACTTCAGATGCAATAGTAAGGGTTTTAAACAGAAAAAGTACACATATATCTATAAGCATTGTTTACCAGTTCAAATCCTTCATCACTTTCACTGGTAAAATTCACTGTTTACTTGGCTTATTGCATATTCTTACTATTTCTCTATGGTATTATTGCTAACAGTTTTGTTGTGCTCAAGGGTACTGTGATTAAGAAATGAGAGTAATTAAATCAGGAACTACTTAACTTCTGACATGCTAATTTAGAACTTAATACACATCATAAAAAGGAACATGGGAGATATGTTAGGACCTTTCACAAAAGTATGTCATTACACAATTTCAGGTGCATGATTACTTAAATTATGCCTTTTAAATATACATAAGAACAAGATTTTACTCTGACCCACAAAGACTCATTTTATTTAATAGCTCATTGTCTTAGTTACGTTTATTGCTCTGGGGAATGTCGTCATTGTAGTGGAGTCAAGACTGATAAGCAAAAATTAATTTAAAACCCATCATGTGCCGACAGCTCACATCAATATATAAACAATTTTAGGAGTCAAAAAATTAAGTTTGAATATTATAGTGACAGAGTATCAAAAGGTAGTGATAGTTCAACAAATATCTCAACAGAAAGTTGAGTTTTACTAACAAAGAGATTAAAATGTGAGAAAAGCTATAAGATGTCAATCAGTGCATGGATAACTGAAGGAGGGAAAATCTGACGTAAAACAGAAAGTAAGAATGAAAATCTGTGTGAACCCAAATAAAATGTTCACTACTACAAAATCTGTGTCCTTACAGAAGGTCACTTGAGAACTGTAACTGTTATTGTCAGCATTTTAAATTAATGAATATTATATGAATGAAACTGTGTAAAGTAACTGGAGCATATCGTCTTGGAACCAGTGATCACTCAAAACTACTTACGCTTTAGGCCATGCATAAAGAATAAAAACACAAATAGCATATTTTATTTCTATGTGATTATAGCCTTGGTGCTTTAATCTTGCGTATGAGATTAAATAGATATGGTTAGCTAACTTCTGGTAATTTCAATGCATTCTTTCTGAAAGTTATCTTTTAGATAAAAAGTGTGGAAATAAAATTAGTATATATGCATTTCATAGAAGTATTTAATAAAATATTGACATATTGGAAGCCAGTCTGATATTCTCTAGTGAGAGAGTGTCATCAACCTAATTTTCATTCAGCTGTTTCAAATGGCATATATTCTGCAAAAAACTGCATAGACACATTTGTCAACTTCTGCAGACTCTGAATTATAGATTCTGTTTAAGAATGTGTTAGGCGGACGGGTGCGGTGGCTCACGCCTGTAATCCCAGCACTTTGGAAGGCCAAGGCGGGCAGATCAAGAGGTCAGGAGATCGAGACTATCTTGGCTAACATGGTGAAACCCCGTCTGTACTAAAAATACAAAAAATTAGCTGGGCATGGTGGCAGGTGCCTGCGGTCCCATCTACTCGGGAGGCTGAGGCAGGAGAATGGCATGAACCTGGGAGGCGGAGGCTGCAGTGAGCCGAGATAGCGCCACTGCCCTCCAGCCTGGGCAACAGAGCAAGACTCCGTCTCAAAAAAAAAAAAAAAAAAAGAATGTGTTAGGCATGCAAATAAAAAAAAATGAGCTGAGAGCTTTAAAATACTAATTTCATGATGTGTGTAATATTTGTTAAGCATTGCAACTCACAGCTAATTTATTCAGTATCTAAAAGATTATAATGATGAGGAATAGCTTCATGAGATATAAAATCTTAATAAATCTAATTTTATTTTACATACATTTATTTATTTAGGAGGTTGATAACCTTTCTCTATTCCTTTTGTTGCCTGGCTAAATCATACTGGAATATTGCTATATTAATATTCCACTTTTTTTCTCACCAATCCTGTCAATGTGGCACAAATTGTTTTTTACCCAAATTGTTTTATTGCGCCTTCCGTACAAAACAAAAAAAGAACAAATTGTATCTAGGCACACTATTGTCCAGCCAAACTATCTCATCCAGTCTTCCATATCATTAGAAATGGTGGATTTTTTTTTTTTTTAATTTGAATACCAGCCAAAGTGGTATCTGCCATTTCCATTGTTGGGTAGTAGGAAATTGGTGTGTCAATTTCACACTTTCTTTCTCTTTTCTGCCAGAGGAAGCAAACATGGCAGTGACCTAGCTTCAACCATGCTTATAGCAACAGTGCCCTAATACAGTAGTTGGACAACTGCAGGCCACAGGCTAAATCCTTCCTTCTGCCTGTTGTTAAAACGTATTGGAATGCAGCCATGCTTACTCATGACGTGGAGTCTGAGGCTACTTTCCCATCACAGTGGCTATTTTGAAGAGCTACAACAAAGTAAGTACTTCTGGGAAGCCTGAAATATGTACACTTTGTTCTTTTACAGGCATACGTTTCCAGACCCCTGTCCTGGGAAATGGAGGAACAACAGGATGGAAGCAGCCTGGGTCCCTGAAGGAACACACTGAGCAAATCTACACCACTGCCAGGAGTGACAGATAAAAAAGAAACTCATTTTTGTTTTTCAGCCACTGTATTATTGGTTCTTCTAATTACTAACATTTTGGTGTTTTCCCAAACTAAGCCAGTCAGAAAAAAAGTAAGTAAATGAGCAATGGTAAGGAAATAATACAAGTAATCAAAATATCTAACCAGCAGTCTCCTAACTGCAATAAGGCTTTACTTCATTCTGGGGAGTTTTTCTCTTTCAGAATAGACATCATAGAGAAACATATTATTTTGCAAATAATAATAATAGCACATTGTTGGATTTTTGTAATAGACACTTAGTGTCTCCTTAAATGTATAATTCACGTGCAGGCAATATTAGCTAGCTGATTTATATAGCTAGCTGATTTTCATAAAAGATCCATTTGCCTAATGAATCCTTATCTGAAGTGCTGTGTGAGTATTAATAAACCTTTTAATGTAATATCGAAAAAATTTTATATGTGCAATTTTAACATTACTGGTCTTAATATAAATAACATATTTTAATTTGTTCAGGGAATACTCCATTTATCTGATGTATATTTCAAGTCACTATTGCCAAATTTATACTATTAAATGCTCTCAGATCCATAAGAACCAGTTATTTAGAGAAAAGTCACAATATTGTTTCTATTTTTAAGAATGATTTAACAGAAGCAGAATGCAGGTGAAATTGATACTAATTATGAGACCAATAGAGCTAGGATAAGGAAACCCTACCAGCACCAAACATTGTTCTATTTGTTTTGCGAAACTAAAATCAGTTGAGGAATATTGAATCTCCCGAGCTTCTCTTTCCATATTTCCATTATATAGGCCTTAGCAAGTGGATTACTTTGTGAGGTTAACTAAATATTCCTTCCAATTTCTAACCTCTCTACCTGTTTATATCATTTGCTGTAACTGGGTGATTTTATAATTTCCCCCAAAACATAATAACAAGGAAATGTGTTTTTGAATTCTGGAAGTCATAATCTCCAAAAGTAAATTTAGTCCATGATATTATGTTAATAAGATTCCTGAAATACCAGGCGTTGTGTGCTGGTAATTATACTTTTTTATACACCAAATTCAGATATCAAAAAACTGAGAAGGAGGAAATGGAAAAACCCATTACACAGCAGAGGGATGTACACAAAGTTAAAAGTCTAATGACATGAGAATAATTCAATTCGCTTTGACTGGCTTCTGAAAATAATATTAGAACATCACAAGTAACCTTTAGTGGATTAAATAACATAGAAATGGTTAAGTCCATTTCCTCAATATCCAAAATCTCAATAGCACTGTTAATACCGTCCAGCAGGAACAGAATAAAAATATTATGACAAATAAAATGTGTAACATAAAAGACCTGAGAAAGTATTACAGATTATATAGACAAATCACAAAGCCATTCAAATAAGAAGAAAGAAATTTTGATTAAAATTAAAAGGAAACAATACAGTATCATGATATGGGCAACATGTGTTCATGACTCATAAAATATACCATATGCAATGATTAAAATATAACAAAAGTCAACTTATGTACTAGTCATGTTTGATGCTTATTTGTAAGCAATGTGACCTCTTATTTACATAAGGAATAAACAACTTATTGATCTTAATTTGGATAGTTCACTGAATCTCTATGATGAGAGAGAAACAGGGTCAGAAAGTTGGCTGGAGAAAAAGAAAGCTAACCAGCCAGAGATATTGCCCATATCACACACCAAACTAGATGAGTGAAAATACCAGCTGTTAAACCTCAACACCAGATGGCTTGCACCATGGATACTGAAATGGACATTGAATGCTACTGTTTCCCATGAAAACTAGATTTTCATGGGAAAATCTTCGACTAATGACAGCTTTTAGCTCTAAGTGCATTTTACGTAGTTTTTGCTTTTCTTGCATCATAAATCCTGAAGACAAGTCACAGGCAAGGGCCTCGGAGGCTAAGTAATTTGTGGGTGTCCTGGTTAAAAGGGGTGACTTCTTCAATTGGAGGTAAACTCTATTCATTTACATAGTAAGAATTCTCCCATCCTCCAAAAATGGCTTATATGCTAGGAAACCAAAAAGAAAAAAATGTCCTGAGTAATCCAAACTTTGGCTTCACAGTGTCAATACAAACCTTTCTTCCTATAGTTTCACTACCCTTGACCCTGCTTCCAGTAACAATTCAATTATCCTCAATCAATATGAAGTACACCTCAAGGCCCATTAATTCCACATCCATCTCCAAGCCCCAAATCTTTGGGTAACGGTCATTCTTTCTCTCATTTTCTCATTTCCTATATTCAAAGAGAAAACAAAGCAAAGAGAAAAAAATCTGAACATAGATAAATATAACATACATATACACACACACATAAAATATAAATATATAAAACTTAGATAGTATGTATTATAAAATATAGACAGATACAGAATATATTTATATATTACATCAATCTATACATGTATTACATCTATCTGTATGATAGAGGTGTGTCTGTATATAATACAACAGTGAAGAGATGCTAATATGAGATACAGTTGTCACATCACTTCTGTAAGTGGTAACTGGGCATGACTGACATGTTTTCTCTTCTCTGTTATCCATTACTTTTTTGTTTCTATGGGCTCCCAGCTGCGGGTGACTTGCCCTTAGAGTTATGCCTGTGGCCTTAAACTATACAGAGAGTACCCAAATGGCCCAACATATGTAGTTAAAATTTCCTTAACACTAGCACAGTGTGTTTGTTAATAAAATAAACACTCTAGGTTCTCCTCCCCACTCTTTCCTTCCCTCTTTGTGTAGCAGTAACCCTCATTTTTTGTCCTCAAGTAAACATAAAAACTCATGTTGTTCTTGCAAATGAATTATTAATTATAGTAATCAAATGACCTTTCCCACTTTAACATCTTAGCAACAAGATATGTGTATTTTGGCTTTGGAAAAAATGCTTCATATATGGGTCACTAATATGAGCATAGTTTGAATGCTTAGACAACTCCTGTTTTTTTAAGGACAGTACTTTTGAGTGAAAGGATATAAGTATAATAACATCAGAAAATCTCTTGAAAAATAACTTTATTTACTCCGAAATAAGTTCTTGAATGTGAAGCAATATGGGTGGAATATTATTTCATAATTAAAGCCATTTAATAAGTCCAAAGAGCCCTTCAATAATTCTTCAGAAAAAAGTAAGCATGACAAGCAAAAACAAATTCAGATGAAATATGTATTTTCATGAGAAATATCACTGGCTCCTCCAGAACAGAAAAGGTTTCATTGTAATCAACTGCTGTAGAAAACATGCTGTTCCCCTGAATTATAGTGTTGTATTGATATCATGACTAATTTCTACTAAAGAAAAAGTAGCCACATCATGTGAAGAGAATAACATGTTTTTGAGGTCCTATATGGCTTCTATCCTGACATTAAATTTGCAGAATATAGAGACTCTACTCAGAGTTCTCCCTTCTGCTTAATCTAAAACATCACTTATCTTCCTTTATGCTCTTATTCTGATGTAGCACATACTGTTTTCTGAAATAATGTTGTCTATTCTTTGTATTATCTATTTAATTAGCTAAATTGTAAGCCCAATATTTTGCCTGTTTGTTTTCTGTATCACCTGTGCTTAAAATAGTGCATGATACATTAAAACCCTTAAATAATACTAACATTGGTCATGTGAATGAACAAACATGGCAGAAGACAGGAAAGGTGGCTGAATTAATAATCTGTCAATTTGTCTGGCTAATTTCTAAGAATCTATTCAATAATTAGACATCTTAATGGTAATTCGTAGAGCACCTATACTTTTGTGCTACAGATAATTCAAGTGCCTCTTTCCCAAACAATCATGACACCAGTTACAAAATGTTGCTTTTTCAAAGTCTGTGGTCATCTAACCAATGAAAAGATAGTAGCTGGTAATTAAATGCAGATAATTTTCTTAGGCCAGGTCTTCTCGGCAAGGGGAAATTAGGGGACACTCCCTGGAATGGTTTTCCCCATTCCATATGATACTAGCTGTGGGTCTGTTGTACATGGCTGGTTTTGTGTTTTATTATGAATGGATTTTGGATATTATCAAATACTTTATCTTCATCTATGAATACGATCATGTGATTTTTCTTCCTTTAGCTAGTTGATGTAATGAACTTCATTAATTGATTTTTGAATGTTGAATCTACATTGCATATCTGTAATAAATCCCATTTGATTATGCTGAATAATTATTTTTATACATGTTGGGATTTGGTTTGTTATTTTCTTGAAAATTTTGTATTTATGTTCATGACAGATATTGGTCTATAGTTTTATTTTCTTACAACCATTCTGTCTGGTTTCAGTGTTAGGGTAATGCTGTCCTAATAAATTGTGTTGGGAAGTATTCCTTCTGTTTCTGTCTTCTGGAAGCGATTATAAAGAATCGGTATAATATATTCCTTAAATTTAGAATTCACTAGAGAACCCGTCTGAGCTGGAGCTCCTTTTTAGTGATGAACAGACATACTCTAATAAATTGGAAGTTCTGGCAAAAAGACCATACGTATTAAATTTATTCCAAAGCCCATATTTTCTTGCATTTTGTATTTATTCCTCTATATTATGCCAAGTAATATCTGAAACTTCAGTTTCTTCACTATTTTGTCAGTGTTGAATCAGGGTTTGAGTCAACCATTAAAGCAAATAAGCTCTAGGGCACTACTCTCCACTAACACTTATGTAATGAAATACATGTTTTATACCTGAAAACCCTGCAAAACAAACACAGAACAAAAGATTAACAGCCGTTGGGCAATTATAATAGTATCAGAGGCTTGCAGCCTTTAGAAGATTATAATAGTATCCGAGGCTTGCAACATAATATTAACTATGTTCCAGATAAAAAATCAAAATTACCCAACATTAAAAAAATAAACCAAGCACATAGGAAAACAAGACAAATGCTTGACAAGTTTGGCTCCAGGCCAAAATCCTAAAAGGCTCCTGGGTCTGATCTTTCAGGCCCAGATTCAGGCAATTACAAAATCTTTACCTAGATGGTCTCATGGGGGAAAACTGCTCTCCCATAAAAAACTTGGTGCACAATCAGCGGACTTCAGTCTCTGAAAAAGAGTTGCAGTCTAACTCAGGTGACTTCCATCAGAGGCCTCTTCCTCAGCATTGAGCTAATCCCCACTTTTATGCTGATAGACCTAACCCTTACTCAATACCATTCTGTGGGGAAAAATGAAAAACCGGACTCTGGGAGGCCAAGGCGGGCGAATCACGAAGTCAGGAGTTCGAGACCATGCTGACCAACATGGTGAAACCCCATCTCTACTAAAAATAGGTGGCGTGCGCCTGTTATCCCAGCTACTCAGGAGGCTGAGGCAGGAGAATTGCTTGAACCAGGGAGGCAGAGCTTGCAGTGAGCCAAGATCTCGCCACTGCACTCCAGCCTGGGCGACAGAGTGAAAATCAATCTCAAAAAAAAAAGAAAGAAATCTGGAGGTCCCAGTGCTTTTTCCTGTTTAGCCTCTTGCTTTTGCTATATCAATGAGTGACTAAAAGCTTTACTGTTACTTTCATTTTGGCTGTTGCTTTAACTGACCACCTAAATACCTGGGAGCTCAGTTCTCTGCAGCTCAGCTCTTGACAATTCTCAAAGGAAAATGAAATAAACAAATGTCAAACCTTCACAGACAAAGACTTCAAAGTGCCTATTGTAACCAATCAACATGAGATAAATATAATATATATTATAATAATATATTATATATTACATATAATATAAATATAATATTATATATTATATATATAAAAAATCCAAAACAATACATTCACTAGATAGTCTCAATAACAGAATGGAGATAGCAGAGAAAAACATCAGTATACTTGAAAATAGATGAATATAAATTATCCAATCTCAAGAAGAGACAGAAAAAGCTGGAAAAACAAAAAAAGAATAAAAATATATTATGAGAACCAAATTGTAGGACAATATCAAAAAATTTAATATTTTTATTATTTGAGTCCCCAGAGGAGAGAAGAAGGAAATTGGTGCAGAAAGATATTTGAGGAAGAAATGGCTCAAAATTTCTTAAATTTGGAAAAATAGATAAAATATATACTCAAGAAATTATCCAATCTCAAGAAGAGACAGAAAAAGTTGGAAAAACAAAAAAAGAATAAAAATATATTATCAGAACTAAATTGTAGGACAATATCAAAATATTTAATATTTTTATTATTTGAGTCCCCTGAGAAGAGAAGAAATTGGTGCAGAAAAATATTTGAGGAAGGAATGGCTCAAAATTTCTTAAATTTGGAAAAATAGATAAAATATATACTCAAGAAGCTCAGAAAACCTCAAACAGAATAAACTCAAGTAGAACTACACCCGGACACACCACAAACAAACTACTAAGAAGTCAAAGATTAAAAATAATAAAAGCGGCAAGAAAACAAATGACACAATACATACACAAGAACAATTATCAGAATAACTGCAGTTTTCTGATAATTCACCAGTTGAAAGAAAAGAACCAGCAACCAAAAATTCTTTACCTTTTAGCTATGATGTGGATATTTTTTCAAATATGAAATCTTGGATAATTTCTCAACAGCTGACTTGCTCTGAAAGAAATACTAACCCAAGTTATTTAGGCCAATGGGGAATAATCAGAGAGAATTTGGAACTCCAAGAACAAACAGCAACAGAAATGGCAAATATCTAGGTAAATATGAAATATTATATATTTGTTCTTATGCTTTTATTTTTTAAAATATATATTATTGTTAAAAACAAAAATTATAAAATTGTCTTGGGGAATTATCAGTATATGTAGATGTCATGCATATGACAACTGTAATATTATGTGGAGAGGCTAAAGGGACTTACACAGTTTTAAAGTTTATATATTTTATTTGCAGGGATAAATATAAATTTTAGGTAGACAGTGGAAGGTTAAATATAATGATCACAAAAAATACAAAGATATGGTCTGAATCCAGTAGATCAATTAAAATGGATACTAGAAATGTTTAAATAATCTAAATATGGTACGGAAGTAGAGCAGAGAAACAAAAAAATGAGGAGAAAAATGACTAATAAAATGGTAGACCTACATCAAATTGTTTCAACAATCACATTAAATGGAAAGGAGTTCTACAGTTTCTTAGCTGTAAAGTTATGAAACTTTATAAGTAAATACAAGTTATGCATATATATTTACAATATGACTTAGAAATCCTGTTCCTCAGTGTTTAACTGAGATAAATAAAAACTATCTTCATAAAACCTGTATGCAACTGTTCTTAGCAGTTTTATTCATATTAATTTCTAAAAACTGGAAGCAATTCAAATATCTTTCAACTGGCAATTTTTTTCAATCTGATAATTCATAGAATAGGATTCTACAGAGAATAAAAACAAATAAATATTTATAGATGCAAAAACATAATTGATTATGCTAAGTGAAAGAAGTCAGACTAAAAAGGCCCATTATTTCATGATTTCACTTATATGGCATTTCAGAAAAGGCAAAATCATACAATTGACGGGTGGTTGCGGTGGGCCAGAGGTGAGAGGATGGACTGACTGCCAAAGGGGATTATGAGGGATTTGGGGGGTGAATGCTCAAACTGATCTATGCTTTGATTGTGGGGTGGTTACGTGATTCTATGCATTAGTTGTAGTTCAATGACCTATACAGCAAAAGTGAATTTTACTATATGTAAAAACAGTAATTTCAGAGCACAAATTTAAAAATAAAACAGTGCCTTGGGGAAATATTCAACAAATATGTGCTATAACGGCCACTATTATTCACATAATAATAATGTTAGTACATTTAAATATAGAATGACAGGTAAATTCAACCATTTCTATAAATTTACCTCCATCTACAATTATCTTCTTTGCTCTTTGTCTGTTCTTCCAAACTCCACTCCCACATATGTTTTCTTAAATTTTGTTTATATAAAAGAGAAAAGTCTTGAAATACTTTTGTGAAGTCAACCTTCTACTTCTGCTGTTAACTTTAATTTGCCCATCAGAATATAGAGGTCCTGATTCTAGTTGTATGTATAGAAGCAATGAGCAGTGGTGGAAAGAAAGGTTAGAAAGGGTGATTTCTGGAAGGAGAATTAGCTTTCCCTCACACGTAGTTCACTAACATTAAGTAACTGCACAAACTGCACCTAATGCAAGAAATCATTCCTGAATAATAACCAGCTGTTCAGGTGGCAATCCCCTCTGGGGATCGGGAGATGAGTTACCAGGAGTCTCATTTTAATTCTTAGCTTCTCTCTATATATTCTTAAATACCTTCAATTTTGTTTTTAAATCTTGTGAAATTGAAAATCCTAGTAACATTGCAACTTGGCAAGCAACCAGTTGAGACTTTGCATGTGGATTTTACTTACCTTAACTTCACGGTTTCATGAATTAAGAAACTCTTTCATCAGAGTTATAGAAAGTTCCTGTGATTCAGTCTGCACCTTGAGAGTAAATTGTAGACGTTTTGGTTTATCCTTCTCTTTTTTTCTGGTTCTCTGTAATTATTCGAGCTATCCAATCTGCCTTCAATTCTTATTTCCTTATCTTCTTCAAACAAACAGTTGTGGTTTTTTATTGTTTTAAATGAAGGATTTTTTATTAGTTTTAATCAATGGCCACTTGATTTTCAGTCTTGAATTGTGCCCTTCAATTCTAGGTGACCGTAAGTTACTATTTAATTAGTTGTTTTACTACTGTGTGCCACATGCTTCCAAATTCTATTCTTTAATACTTTCTGAATTTTCACTGTTCTCAGCCCTAACTGAACCAGATAGTCAATAACATATTATTACTTTTTAAAAATCTTCTACCTACAGTCAGCAAGCACTCTGATATCTAAACCTCTACTAGTCAGCTTTGGTTTGAAAAAAACGCAAGTTTGAAGAAAGAAAAATAAGCATTCAGTGAATTTAGGGTAAATCAGGAGAAGTACTTTACAGTATTTCCCAGAATTCAGAAAGAATTTGGTAAATAGATGCTAAACCTTTTGTACCTAAGATATACGAAATATAAGCAAAGGTACTGGATAAATGAACAAAGAAGACATTTACATGTGAATATGGCCAAAACTGTAATATTGATCAACATCAAAGGAGTATCAGTCAGTCTTCATTTTGTGACTTTTCTATAATTAACTTTTTCATTAATAAAAGGACAAAACTACACAGTTTTGAATCTTTTTCCTGAATAATGCTTTCTAAGCACTCTTTCACCTGTTTTTATTCTATATTTTCTTTTATTTAAGGAACTTCCATGGTTTTATTTCTACTTAGAAAAAAAATTGCTAAAAGAGTGAATATTTGTGAGTGAGCAAGGAGTGGGAAGAGTCCTAAGGGGGACTTTCAAATTTACACTGTTTCTTTAATGCCTGATTATGAAATAGATGAATACCATTTCACTAGTTTATTTCCCATAAGCTAATTATTACAACATAATTTCAATTGTAATAAAAGCAAACATAGAAACCTGAAGGATACAAACAATCTAGTGTAAAGTCACTTTTGTCTACAGGGTTTAGGATACTTTGTAAGATGACTATTCCTGGGAGCTGGTGGTTACAAGTGGTACAGTAGCTAAGAGTGTAGATCCTAGAAGATTATTGTTTGAATCCAAATATTAGTTCTGCCACTAACTAGTTGGATGACCGCCAGCTATTACTTAACCTCACTGCGCTTCAGTTTCTTCATTCATGAAATGAAGGTGGGAATAATCACTATTTCATCAATTTATCTGAGGACATAAATGACTTATAGACAAAGAATATAGAACAGTGCCTGGAACAGAGTAAGGGGCAAAAATTTATTATGAAATAGAACTGAAATGTGTTTTGGCATGTGGAGAATGGAGAAAGGGCTAAAAGGTAGGTCAGTGTGAAAAACAAGAGTCGTTGCTGTTTTTTTCTGGGGTAAGGTGCAAAAAGCTAATAATAAAGAGCCCAGAGCAAACAAAATGCAGAGAAGATACTGAAAATCACAAGGAATGTATTGGGTGTGCAATGGAAATGCAGTGAATGCTCTTAAGTCTACGAATTGTGTGGTGTTTGTTGTGATTTTCATAAGGCCTTTAACAGCATCTCTTAAATGTATGGTAATTGCAAAATAAATGATTTTCCAGTCCCATTTAAGCATAATATGAATTGCTTCTTACTTGTAAATATATTAAAATATCTAAAATATAGGATACCTTACAATTCATACAAGAATCACAAAGAGGAGCAAATTAGAAATTTTTTATTAATATTAAAATCTCTAGAGAAGTAAGGAATTCAATTTTCAGACAATACAAAATGCAAGGATGCCTAATATCAAAATATACATATTACACCAAAATGCTTACAATATCTAAAGTCCAAAATTTACAGGATAAAATCATTGCAAGGGACATGGAAGATGTAGTCTGTGAGATGGCTAGTACTAGCCTTTGGGAGATCCCAAATGTAGAGGTAGGAGGGTATCACAAGTTATTTGAAACATGTATAGAGAAACATATTAGAAAATAATATAATCTTTTAACAAAAGGTCTTTTAAGAGTCACTGGTTAAACTTAAAACAGTTTATTTCTTGAATGTCATTTAAAAATTAATAATTGAATGTTTTTCCATATCCTGAAGGAGAACTAAGTCTACATTAACCATAGTCAATAGGAACATCTATTATTTATTAGGTATATTGGATGTTTCTATCACTTGGCAGCCTTTGGGCACATTTCTAATGGAAAGAAGGATACTATAGAGTTTCAAACAGTCCTCATTTGCAGATTTAAGTATAGAAATGGAAAAGTTAGGTTGCCCTGCAAATACGACATTTGTATTTATATATTCATCTAATACCACTTAAAATGGAACTTGCAAAATAGATTTATTTCTGTTATTCTTTTTATATGGCCACATTTTACAATAATATGAGCTCAGAAAATTCAACGACCAATTATATCCTGAATGTTACTCACCTGGGAAAGCTGAAAGTTATAGACCTGCAGGGTAAATGTCAAGTGAATGTGGTTGGACTATGGCCATATCTGATTAGCAAAGCTGTTTTCAGCACAGTCAATTGCCAGGCATATGTAATTTGCCCTGTATTCCTGAAACATAATGGAAGAAAATAGGGTACTTTGCAATCCCTAGACAATTAAGGCAGCAGGGATGGGGATTAAATTCTAATTAATAAACATTTATTGAATATCTAAAATCATAAAATAAATGGGATAAAAGATGTTGAAACTTTTTATGGGATATTCTTCACAGCTCCTTCAGCTATTTAAATACTTCAATTTTTTATATATACAGATTACATTTCTGATCAGATACTTGAAATACAAATTATCATATTTAGATTACAAATTGTTTATTCATGTATGTCTTAACTCTTAACTAGATTTTTAAAATGGTTGCCAGTGAGGTTATCTGTTACTAGGATATTCCGTGTTTCCCTTGGTCTTGTGCAATGTAATGTACAGAGTAGGTGCTGAAAGAATCCTTTTTTTGTTTTGTTTTGTTTTGTTTTGCTTTGTTTTGTTTTAGAATATCTTTATTTTCTTACCTTTCATTGGTGAAATTTAGTCCCTCAGGGCATTACAGGCCATGTCTGAGCAAAAGCTTAGGAAAGTATAAATTTAATTTATAAAATAAAAGTTTAAACACTTACTTTTGAAAATTTAACATTTGTTGTATGTAATGATACTAGCAATCTGCAGACTTAATAAAAATGATTATATGATATACTCCTACAACAAAATAAATTAATCTTACAAGCATATAAACTCGGTGCTTGAAAATTAAGGGTGTAAATTAAGAAATACTTCTATAATGATCTAAGCATTAAAACAACAACTGAATATATAAATGATTAGTAATTTACTTTGAGTCCTAAATAGGTTAGGACTCACACTAAAGCAAGTTAACTTACCAAATTTTTCTTATATCAGGGAGCAAACACATTTAAAAAGTATTATCAACAGATAAATATGTTTATTTTTTAGCTAATAATGTTTTCTAATTTTTAGAATGAGAATATTTTAATATATAATTGTAGATGTCGTTTACATTAAATTGAAAATAAGAAATCAAATATCTTCAAGTAACTATCACAGCATATTGTACAAAGTGTTTCTTTTTTTATTATTATACTTTAAGTTCTAGGGTACATGGGCACAACGTGCAGGTTTGTTACATATGTATACATGTGCCATGTTGGTGTGCTGCACCCATAAACTTGTCATTTACATTAGATATATGTCCTAATGCTATCCCTCCTCCCTCCCCCAATCCCATGACAGGCCCCGGTGTGTGATATTCCCCACCCTGTGTCCAAGTGTTCTCATTGTTCAATTCCCACCTATGAATGAGAACATATGGTGATTGGTTTTGCTCAGAATGATGGTTTCCAGCTTCATCCATGTCCTTCCAAAGGACAAGAATTAATCCATTTTCATGGCTGCGTAGTATTCCGTGCTGTTTATGTGCCACATTTTCTTAATCCAGTCTATCACAGACGGACATTTGGGTTGGTTCCAAGTCTTTGCTATCGTGAATAGTGCCACAATAAGCATACGTGTGCATGTGTCTTTATCCAATGTGATTTATAATCCTTTGGGTATATCCCCAGTAATGGGATGGCTGGGTCAAATGGTATTTCTAGTTCTAGATACTTGAGGAATCGCCACACCGTCTTATACAATGGTTGAACTAGTATACAGTCCCACCAACAGTGTAAAAGTGTTCCTATTTCTCCACAT
>NW_012106408.1:263679-278786 GCF_000951045.1 Mandrillus leucophaeus
AAAAAAAAAAAAAAAAGAAAAGAAAAGAAAAAGAAAAAAAAGAACACAACAGTGTGAGAAATAGAAGGTGGAAGCGAAAAATGCTTATGGTATCTTTCCTCTTCTGTCATTTCAAACTAATGGATTAGGTGGTGTACTTCTAATTCTTGTTTCTGAGTATGAAACTGAACTGGCACAATCGACAAAAACTAGAAACTAATGAAAAATGGCACAATAAAAACTAGAAACTTTGCTGAATTCAGAAAAAGAGAGTTTTTTGCATATATTGGAAGGATCTATATTCGTAGGTTTTTCAAAAGAACCAAAGTGAGACCTATAAATAAGCTTGTTGTTGAAAAAGGTTGCTGCTAATTGGGCTAAGGAAGCATGATAGGCTAGAACTAAGCGGCAAAACATTGACTGTTACAATACTGATAATGGGAAATGCTAACTCTAGGAGCCAAGATCTACCTATTTATATGATGTATTGCAGACTGATCTTTAAGGCAGTTTCTTTGAGGATATCTTAGAAGTATAAGCGATTACTGCAACTCTGCTGAACATACCGCACGGAGGGCAATTCTAGCTTCTTATCTAAAATTCGGCTAAACTGTGAACTCTGAGCAGTAATCTAACCCTGACATTAAACTCTGTATTGAATGCCACACAGTTTTATAGCTCTTCAAAAAGCTAGTTAATTTGTATTCTGATACTTATCGCATGGGGAAAAAAATAGGATAATGTACAAAATATATTTATCATCCTGATCATAATCTGCTTTTATACTGAATTGTCACTATTTTTACAGAATGTAAATCATCCAGAAATGGTATTTGTTAGGTTTTTTACAAAACTTAAGAATAGTTTTTTTTTTCTTTAAAAGGAGGAGAAGAATAAATGCAATCCTAGTGACAATGAGAGAACTTTACTTTTGAGTGTCCACTGGCAGATGGTCTCCTGCCTTGAAGTCATGGTTAGGTCAATGAATAAAACGCACATATTTCAACAGAAAGTGCATCCTATAATATAAAATCATGCTTTAACTCTACAATAATTTCTGCAATTTTATTCTATTTCAGAAAAAGTAAACTTCGTTTGAGAAGTCTTTTATTTACCCCAAATGTAATATATTTATGAAATAAAATATATCCAAAAATTTCCAGTCTTTTCTAGACAGTCTATCCTTTAAATATTTTCAGGTAATAAACACCATATCATTGACTATGTCAGCAGTATTTTTTTTGTGTGATTACAGAGCCATTTTCCCAACAGTAAAATAGGGTGGTTAATCCTAATGCTTAATACAAGGCATTTGCTTAAAATATTTATCTAATAAATAACAGTTCACAAAATGTATACAAAAAAAGAAAATAACAACAGTTACAGAAGAGATACTAAGCTAAATATATCGAATCTGATCAGGAAATGAGTCAGGAAAATTTTAATTCAACCATAGCAAATCTGTTTATGACTTTTTTCAGGAGTCAGACTGAACTATTTTCTAGTATATGTGCTGGAAAGTAGGTCTTTTTTTCAAGTGTGAGAACCTTGGCAAAATTAATTTACAGATACAGGGACATGGATGGAGCTGGAGTCCATCATCCTCAGCAAACTAACACAGGAACAGAAAACCAAATACTGCATGTTCTCACTTATAAGTGGAAGTTCAATGATGAGAACATATCCACACACAGAGGGGAATGACAGACACTTGGGCCTATCAGAGAGTGGAAGGTGGGAGGAGGATGAGGATCAGGAAAAACAACTAACGGGCACTAAGGTTAACACATGGGTAAGCAAATAATCTGTACAGCAAACCCCATGACACAAGTTTACCTGTGTAACAAACTTTGACTTGTACCCCTGAACTTAAACAAAAGTTTAAAAAAAGAGAACTATACTGCTCTGCCTCAAAAAAACATAGACACAGGAAAATGAATTTTAAAATCAATCAAGAGGACTAAGAAAAACAGATAAAGAATAAGAACATTTTTCTCATAATTTTAAAATTAAAAAAGAGTTTAAAATATATAAAGGTATTTTAAACATTATCTTGCCTTTTCTTCTATCAATAGGCCTAGTATTATCATAAGTAAGTCATTTATAAAAGGTGATATTGGTCTAATTTTATTTTTTTTAATTTAAGTTTTATATTTTTCAAACTTTTATTTTAGAAAAAGAAAGAAAAATAATCAGAGAAATCTATCATATTTGTAATTAACTTTGTCCTGGCTACTAGGATATTTCTGCATATATCTATGTTAAGACATTTATGATTCCATTTTTAAAATTAAAATTAATGATATGTGGATCTCTTCTTTTTTCTCTATGGGAGTAAATGGTGCATCTATCACTTTTACTAAATTTGATTTAACTGCTATACAACAAAAACATTTTTAGAATTTCCTTAAATTTGCTGTGTCCTGGGTGATGTGTAAGAGAGATTTTCTAGAGTAAGACTCTCTTAATTTTATTACTTTACCAGTAAAAAAATTAACTTGTATCCCAATAAATATTTAATTGTTTATTTATGTTATGTACTTGTATTATTATGCTAATATATGACATACATATTACATCTAAATAATAATGAAAAATAACAGAGTAAAACAAAAATAATATAAAAGTTATGCTATTTTTTTCATATGAAGATTGAAATCCTCTTGAGTACACACAAACAGCAATGCTTGAGAATGAGTAGGTCATACATATTCATGTATTTAAGGATGCCTTAAATCACTGTATCATCATTATTTGGTCCTTTATATGAAATTGAACATACCATTTTATTTAGAAACTAAATTTCAAAATATGAACTTCATTTTTGTTTTGCTTCAAATCTGATCATTTTTCTACATGTACTCTTATATATTGCCCTGTCTCAAAACTAGTAGTAATATTTTAAATAGTATCATTTCAGTGGTCAGAGTAGCCTAACAAAACTAAAATAGATCTTAATTTTATTTTAAGGATCACATTTTTTAAACAGATATACATAATTGAATTATTTGTAACACAGTCTTTTTAATAGCTAAATTTTAAGACACATCTTTATTCATTTATGATGAAAATCGTTTTAATGCTATTTTTATATTCACATTAAACTCTCTACAGGATTGCATTTTTTGAAACTTGGGATAAGCATCTTTTCAGTGTTTTACTAAGAATGGGATCTCTAATTCTTAAAAAAGAAATGTGAAAGTAAAGAAAAAGCAGAGTGAATAAAAACATAAATATTCCCAAGTTCACATTCCCCATTCACTCACTTTATCTTAAATAAATTGTATTCTATACTACATATATATAATTGCATATGCTATGTTATATATACATATACATCTCTCTATATCTATGTATATCTATATCTATATCTATCAAAGTACTTTGATGTATTGGCCAGAAATCCAGGCCATTTGGACTGACAACACTTTCCTTGTAAACTTGTCTATGTTATTTTTTATTCCTATTTTTTGTTTAGTTAAGAATACAGAAAACTAAAATTCTCAAATTAGGATTTTTATGTATCTCTACATAACACCTTCTACCTTTGAATCTCAAAGCATATTATTAGCATTAATTAGCAGTGCCTGAGGATAATGTGTGAGATACAAGTTGAATAATACTCAAGACATTGGACAGATGAGTAAACTAGGCTTTAGTGTAACTGTTAAACATCTATATGAATCCTAATTCATAGGAAGTGACGGGTTTCTGATTTTTAAAGCTATAAATTCTAGACAAAAAAATAGAGAGAAATTAAGATTGAAAGTTGCAAGAAAATTTGACGAGTAAATTTTCTGAAATTGACCTACTTACTAATCTCAATGTATGCTTAGAATTTAAATAATGATAAAAATCAATTATTTTTAACCCTTCCCCCAATGACTATGTCCTCTGTTGTTTCCTGTTATTGACTTGTAATAATAAATACAACACAAGATATGTATTTAGCTGTTACATACAGCATGTCAGTCTGCAGGGCCCATAGCATTATTGAATGCCAGTCCTGTATTTGGAGCATCTTTGGAATAGAATAAAGGTTCAAACTGGCTGATTGGAAGTGAGAAAATAATGCAGTGGCAACAACAAATTTTTTTTTAATTATAATTCTGAATTTATTGAGAACATGTCTCTTGAAATATTTAAATGTGTGTGTATATCACATGTAAAAGCAAATAGGAAAAGTGAATGACTGTAAGGTCATTGTCATCACTTCCAATGGCAAAACCGCAATTCCTTTTCAACCAACATAATATTTTTTCTTTTATTCCAATTTTATGAAGTATACACTTCGGAAATTCATTGCAACTGGAGTTTTTCTACATGACAATAGTTTTAAAGTGTACTTTTGCGATCTCTTTTCCATTGTTATACTTGACGAAGCATGTGAAAGAGTAATTACATTTTATACTAACGTTATCTATTAACAATTTCCTCCTCTCACGGTCCTTAGGAATCCTTATTCTCGCCATTACCTCTGCTTCAACTGTTTTTTCTTAGCCCCCATCTTGCTATTAAAAATACTATTAAACTTTTGGATCGCAGTTTTTACTGTCTTCTCTGACCTCTTAAGCACCCAGAAATCTCTTTTTCCTTAGAACTTCTGCATCTTTTATTTCTTCTTCAGAAAAAAAGAAAAAAAAAAAAAAAAAGAAAGAAAGTGGCAAAAGGCCTTGGATTCTTGTTTTAAACTTTTCATTTTTTAAAATACATTTCCTTTTTAAGTAGAATTCAAGCTCTTCTAAAGTAAAAGTTGTGTTTCATATTTGCTCATATGTATGTGAGCAAATACTTGGGCAGTGTGTGTACATAAAATGTACTGGATTGATAATCTGCTAACATTATTTAGTTTCAGCTATTATTAGCTTTTGATAAATAATTTTACATCTCTGATGTATAGTTTCCTTGTCTATAATAAGGGAATATGTCCTCCAATGCTTGTTCAGAGAATCAGAGGGTTAAATAACAGGATAATGAGTTGGAACAGTACCTAAGTACTTGGGAAACCTTCAATAATTATTAATTGAACCAAAGTTCACATACTACATTATATTTAGGACATGGTAAACAGTCTATATGTGTATGGAAACTACATGACAGGACTTTATATATCACATATATATGTTTTTAAGCTAGCCTTGTATGTATCTTATTTGATGGTCAAACTTTATTAGAAAGATGGCTGTATTCTTCATTCTGAAAGTACGGATGTAAATTTTGTGTGATTTCCTCACACACTTTTGCAGACTCTAACTTGATTCTAGATCTTTTCATTTTTAACTCCAGTTTTTTTTTTAACATACATGTTGAGTGAGAGTATAGATGTGTTTTATTATTTAACTATACAGAGTTTCCTCTTCAAAAAGAAAAAGGAAAAATTTCCAGGAATATAGAGTAGATTTTTTCACATTTGCCCACTGTGAACAGATAGCATGGTTTATAGTTCTTTTATTCTGCAGTCCCCTACCCAATATTTGGTCCTGAGTTGGTGATCAATAAATACTTGAATACTGTTAGTTGGCTTAAAAGGAAAAGGAGAAGAAATATATGTTTTGTTGTTTTCTTTTTTACATATACTAACAGAGAAAGAAGAGTATTAGCAAGTGAAATCTTATTTAGATGCCAAACTCCCTAACTGAAATGGAGGCTTTGACCACCCCTCCATAAATCACTTAGATTCAGCCTTTTTGCTTGTGATTAAAACAAAAAAAAATTGGAACTCTATGTTTGCCTAGTCAAAATGTGAACAATTTGTATGGCACAATGTGAATAATAAGGGGAAAATAGGGTATTGTCATTTTATTAAGAAGTATGACAATATGTTCATGGGTTCTACTTTTCATTTATCTCACTTAGTCACAAAAGTGAGATGTCAACCCCCTAAGAGCATAAGGATGAATGACACAGCACTTGCTATTCCTGCTATGATATGAATGCAAAGGAAAAGCTAATGAAAAGCAGGGGTAAAGAACAGCCTTCTGGTCCTGAATGTGGCATCGGTTTCCCATGTGTGGTAACAAGCATATTAAACCTTTTTGTATTTCTCTCACCATTCTGACAGGAATACTGCATAAAAATATGTCTGCTCCCTTTAATCTTCAATAATATTTTGTATTAGTACAAAATATTAAGTCATAGTCTACATAGAACTAGGTTACACAAGAAAGTATAAAGACTAATGTGTTTTTATAGTAGTGCAAGAATTAATTTTACATATTGTAAATAATCATAGGAATTAAAGAGAATCGGATTATAAAGAAGAAAATTTATGAGATTAAATTATACTTTTTTCTGATTTAATTTAAAGACAGTTTATGAGTACAAAAATGTAATAAGACATGATGTTTTTAAAATTATATATGTAGGTGCAAAGACAAAAAATATTTCAAATGAGTTAAAACCAATCAAGTCCATAAAAATTATGCATTTAATCATACCTGAGTTATCAAGAGTAGAGTTTGGCTTCCTTGTCAGTGTGTATATGCACATTCCAGCCCGATACTCAAGAAGGAGTCAGAGCACTCTTCCAAATAATGGACCTTCAACGAATGATACAACATCCTCCATGATACTTGCCTCTTTCAGTCTAAGCATTCCCACAGCATTGCATAGTCATTTACATGCCATGCTTTCTAGACATGGCCCCTTTGTTTTACTTCATCAGAATTCCCTAGCTTATCAGTGCTATACTTAAAATGATTATCCAGAATTGAATATGGTAATATAAATGTTCTAGCCTGGTCCAAAATGCATGGAAATTATCACCATTCTTGACCTCTATATCACAATATCAGATAAAATCACTACCTAATATTCACTCATCATTTGAAATTGCTCAGAACTCTGAGTTTACTAACAGTACCCTTCACATATAACTCACTGCTGAAAGGTAAATCCTGATGTGTCCAAGCCAATTACAATGGTCCCATCCAGTGGTATGCTTATAAATATTTAACAATCATCTCTACAGAATAAAAGATAGATACAAAGACAGAGATAGAAAGATTAAAAATAAACTGGTTCGTAGGACTCTTATTTGTTTGCTGATTGTTTTGGTGTAAAGTCTCCCATTGTGGAGCTATTAACATGTTGCCACTGAATATGGAGTTAGAAATTGTTGCCCACAATTTGTTTTCATGAACTGTTTCAAGCCATGAACAAGCTGTTCCCATCTCTCATGACAGAACTAATTTCATGCAGAAACTGAGTTTTGATTTAAACATGTGTCCGACTCTGCTAATAAACTTTGAAGAGAAATTCTTCTTAACCACCTTACATCCCCACTCACCTTCCCAGAAATATCTTAATTTAAACTGTTTAATGTATATCCATCCTGACCAATATAAAGATAGATAGATGATAGATAGATGGATATGTTTGTATTTATGACATGCATACTCACAACTGTGTGAGCTTCCATAACTGACATCTATTCATATTCAAGTGAGAACTGCTCATATTTTCGTATGAAGATCATTTTTAAATTAATAATATATCTTGAATATTGAAGATTTTTCTATAACTGACAATCTAATGTTAAAATAATCTTAAATGTTTAAAATTTTGCTTGACTTTGAATGTTGTATTTTTATTCCCCAAAAGGCTTCACTTATCTCTATTTTTTAAAAAAATGAAGTGTGCATATTTGATTTCTCTTTTCTATTGAGTTCCTGATTTTTCTGCTAAGTTATAAGCACTTTTGTTATGCAAGATATATAAGCCTTCCAATATATACAACAAATGCTTTTGGGCATTTGTTTCTATTCATCTATTTTTTTAAAAGAAGAGATTACAATAGTTAAATGCTGCTATTCATTTCTTCTCAGATGTCTAGCCAGTGTGAAAGATCTTCAAGTGTGAGGGGCTTTTTTCTTGATTAAAATAATAAAAATAGTCACTTGCACATATCCCCTAAGGATTTTTATAAACACTTATATTTGAAGGTTTGTAAAAATTACGTAAAAAGTAGAAACCATTCTCACACTGTGGTCTCTCCTCAGAAGGATGGAATAGGAAGAAGCTGAGATATGGGATGAGGCACAAGCTCAAGGTGGGATCTGGATATCTCCTGAGTTTGTACTTGCTTTATTCAATCTGGAGTCATTCTTTTCATCTAACAGGTACCTCATATTGACTGTAACAAATTGTTTGTGATAAAATGTTATTTTCCATTTAAGGGTATAGCACCAAGGGGCAAATAGAATTGTAAAGAGGAGGCTGGAAACTTTGAAAATAAATTTCCCCTTTTTCATAGTTTTTGCATAAAAGCAATCCTGAATTGTAATTTTAGATTGACACTCCCTCATAATAACTGTTTTCTCCACGGGAAGGTGATCTCAAAAACATATTTTTCATGTCTATTTAAAGACGTGATCATTGCTGCCTCTCCCACTTAGTCAGCACACACCATTTATTCTTAGTATTAGAGCTTGGGAGGGAGCCTAAAACCCACTCAACTAACCTCAGGCAGACTTTGTGCTTTTACTCCAAATTAAACCACCACATCTACTGATTGCACAAAGGCATAATCAGCTATGGCTGTTGCGTCTCCAATAACAATGTCATGGTTATAATAAAATTCCTACCTTCCTTTGCCTTCAGCTGTTCCCATTGTTTGCATTTACAGGTTCTTTTTCAGTTGTTCACGCAAAGTGCTGTTTTGGCATAATGCCATTTATCAGATTGGCATATTAACTCCTTGAATTCCCTCTCAAATTTTCTCCTCATACATTCACTTAAAAACAAGGAAGAGAAACGGAATTTCTGTGACTCTCTGGATATTTTTCTATACCTACTCTTGGCTTGGAGTAAAAGTGTTCTTGATAAAGAATTGGCATAAAAATAAAAAACTATTTACATTTTTTTAAATACCTATAACTCTTTTGCCTTCCTTTAGTACAGTGTACTTTTACATTTCCTCCTAGCTTCATACAAGCTTGAGTCCTTCTTCTATGGGCGGAGTTAATATGATAACATAATTTACAGTAGAATGCTTATAATACAGGTAAATGCATGTTTTTATTGTCTTTAAGTAAGTATAATATAAAATGGTTAAAGCAGTTAGGTTATCCTGAGTCAACTCCCATTTGCATTTATAATAAACTCTAAATTCTCCATTAAATGTCTTTTTGCCCACCTCAGCTTATCTATGTGCTCTATCTTCATTTTAAATAAAATAGTCTCAAATATGTCTTTTTTGACTGATCCTGTGAGCCAGGGTCTCATTCTTTTGCCCCAGCCATAATGTAGTAGTGCAAACACAGCTCACTGCAGCCTTGATTTCCTGGGCTGAAGAAATCTTCCTGCCTTAGCCTCTCCATTAGCTGGGACCAGAGGCACACACCACCATGCCTGGCTACATTTTTTTGTTTTTCATAGACATGAGGTCTTGCCATTTTGTCCAGGCTGGTGTCAAACCCTTGGCCTAACAATGCTCCTGCCTCGGCCTTTCAAAGTGTTGGGGTTACAAGCATTAGCCACCATGCCCAGCCAATAATTTCTATTTGTTCTGAGTTCTAATATACTCTGAATCAGTACTATTGGCACAGCCAACACAACATAATACTTTTTGAGCACCTACTCTTGTCAGAAACACATCTAGTCACTGGATTGCAGATGTATATACAGCACAGAGCTTCCCCTCACAGTATTTGGTGCTCTTGTATGCTGTTTCTTCCTTCTTCCTTCTTCCTTCTTCCTTCCTTCTTCCTTCTTCCTTCCTTCTTCCTTCTTCCTTCCTTCTTCCTTCTCCCTTCTTCTTCCTTCTTCCTTCTTCTTCCTTCTTCCTTCCTTCTTCCTTCTTTCTTCTTCTTCTCTTTCCTCCTCCTCCTCCTCCTCCTCCTCCTCTTCTTCTTCTTCTTCTTCTTCTTCTTCTTCTTCTTCTTCTTCTTCTTCTTCTTCTTCTTCTTCTTCCTCCTCCTCCTCCTCTTCTTCTTCTTCTTCTTCTTTTCTTCTTCTTTCTTTTGACTTTGTTTGTACAATGTTAAAGCTTAACTTTTTCTGCAGAAATATCTATCTCCTCTGAAGAGCGCCTATGACTTCTCATTCTTCTTACATGTTAAGAAAGGTAACTAAAAAGCACCAAGGAGATTGGGGTCCTAAAGGCAGAGACAGTGTCTATTCTCCTTAATTTTCTAACACATAGCACAGTGCTTAATGTAGAGCTAAACATTCAATAAGTGATAGTAAATAAGAATTAACATAGATTTGCCTGGATACTACAAATGCACACTACCCCAGGCATATAAAAGAACAACAGTTTTCACAAGTAAAGCTTCAGTGAGTGAACAACAGAAAAAAAGTGATCAAGCCAACATATAGATTTGTGGGATGAGATTGGAGATGTTGTGAAGAGAATGAGCAAAACAAGAGTGAAGTTTGTAGCCAAAGAGATCAAACCAAAAATGAGGAAGATAGTGTATCAAAATAAACTGGCTAATGTATGTTTTGAGTTTTCTCCAAAACTGAAAAAAAATGCTGTTCATGCTCATTAACACAATAATAGATCCTATGAGAATTAAACTCATGGGGATCATAAATGTGAGGCTAATTATCCTGACACTTATTTTTTTCATATATCATTCTTACCCCCAAGTTCGTGCTTACTCAAGAGACATCAAATTAAATTAAAAATATATTTGAAGAGAACAATTACATTGTAGTATTTAGATTTATAATTTCTTTCAGAGTTGAAGGGTATTTTTGTATAAAGAAGTAAATCTTTGTTTCTCCAGCTCATTACTTTCTCTTTATCATTGCACAATGCAAATGCTAGAGAAATAAAACCTGAGATGGCACGCTAGGTAGAGTGAGAAGTAACTAGAGAAAAGTTCAAAGCGGTGGAAAGTGAAGGCTGTTTTCCATCTTGGCCAGGAAAAAATGTTTCACTCTACTTATGGGTTTTTTTTTCGGGGGGGCGGGGGTTACGGAGTCTCGCTCTGTCGCCCAGGCTGGAGTGCAGTGGCGCGATCTTGGCTCACTGCAAGCTCTGCCTCCCGGATTCACGCCATTCTCCTGCCTCAGCCTCCCGAGTAGCTGGGACTACAGGTGCCCGCCACCATAGCCGGCTAATTTTTTTTTTTTTGTATTTTTAGTAGAGATGGGGTTTCACCGTGTTAGCCAGGATGGTCTCGATCTCCTGACCTCGTGATCCGCCCACTGCGACCTCCCAAAGTGCTGGGATTACAGGCGTGAACCACCGCACCCGGCCTCTACTTATGAGTTAATTGTTTTTCTGCCCTACGCTACAGAACACATAGTTTTGGTTTACTTATAAATATATTCACTTAATATGAGAGCCAAATGTATACAAAAATTATAACTATGGTTCAAGTGAATATCTTCCTGAAATTTTCTTTCTGCCTTCAGCTCTGAAAAGTGATTATTATTCGAGTCTCCAGTCGGTCTGCTGACAGCCATGGCATCAATTTCCACGGAGGAAATGGAAGTTTGCAGATACGTGTGCATGTACTAAGCTATCTGGAATAGGGTTTCTCTGAGGAAAATCTTTGCATTATTTTCAAATCTAATGCCAGAGGGAAAAAAAAAGAGTGCAAATATTTTGTGCGGTATATAGTATAGGCATAACTAACTAAAAATAACAACCTAAATTTCTTTATATTTTCTTATGTTTAGTAAAGCTAACATCATTTTAGATATTGATAGTTTGTTTTTATCTTAAAGGAGCCCATAATTAAGAGTTCTGAAAAATATTAAGAAAACATTAATTTCTTAAAATGTATGTATATATAAAAAATAAAACTATATATTGTCATGCTAAACACAAATGATTTGAATGGATTCTGATACTTCAATTCCAGATACAAAGACATAAATCAAACATGCCCTACATAAAATGAGTTTCATTTAATTTCTTGAAATTACCTAGCTGATATGTCAGACAAGATATTTAACCACTTTGGCCCTCATGTAAGTCTACCAATAGAAAAAGTATAGCACTTGGGCATATAATCTCAAAGATTTCTTCCAGCAATACAGCTCTGGTGTGTACACCCTTTAAGCTTCATTTACTACCTCTTTGTCAGTGTTCCAACATGTCAATGTGCTATAGTGTAGAAGAGGTCATCTACTATAGTGGTTAAGAAGGCAGGAAGACTCAGCCCTGCCATTTCTAGATCTATTATAGAACTGGACCACTACTTAAAATGTATATATAATTTTCTAATTTGAGAAACGTGGAATAATGCAACACTTAATTCCTTATAAGAATAAGTTAAAGAACACATGCAAATTATTTAGCAGAATGGATGTCATTTATTTGGTGTGTGATATGTGTTGATTATATAGCTACTGTGGAAATTATGGGGTTTCTTTAGAAGGCTGCAGGTCAAAGAAGCATGTCAGAAGATATTAATGGTTTTGGATCTCAAAATCCCACTAATGATTTATACATGCCTAATTATAAAAAGAATCATTCATCTTATGTCAACTATAGATCAGAAAGGCTTATAAATTTACAGACCAATAGATTTGACTACACACACAAATATAAACATACAAAAAGCACACATTTATACCATACACAACTCCCATGAGAAAGAAATGAAAGAGAAAAAAGTCAAGACCAATAGACTAATGAAGTATGAAAAAAAGATGTAAAATGTCTTTTGGAGAAAGATTGAAAATATTAGTAACAAATAGAAGCAAGCATCTAGTAGAACCATCTCAAAAACTAAATAGTTCCAAGTAAAAGTGTTTACCTTATAAATATATTAAATATTCAAATTAAGACAATACCTATATGCTAATTGTACATTTCAAATTGGGATAAACTTCATAAACTTATACTAACATGTGCTACTTAGCACAGATGTGAGGAAGAAAAATGACTATCCAGGGACTGAAATAGGATGTGTTGCTTATCATAATATAGCTATGGTAGCTACAGACAAGTTACAAGTAATGCATGAAAGAGTACATCAGAAACATAGCTGGATTTTTTGACTTGGATATTAGTTTAACAACTTCAGAGATAAGTTTTGACAATTTGCATATTAGATTTCACCCTCAACTCTCTAGAAAGAGACCCTCTCTAGAAAGAGAGAATTGACTTTATTAGATAGATTAGATAGATAGATGATAGATAGATAGATAGATAGATAGATAGATAGATAGATAGATAGATAGATAGTAAATACTTAGATACATAGACAGAAATATCTCTGAGTATCCCACTGGGTATATCTGGGCAATTTCTCAATAGGCATCAAATATTTGAAAACTTATGCAGCATTTTAACTTTAAAATTCTACTAAGAGTGTATCACATAGTTATTATTGCTTTCATAACATCTACTATTTATTTTAGCAGTTTTATATTTCAGTCACTGGTATTATATTAACTCATCCAAGTTTCACTCACAGCAATTTCATGAGGCAACAAATATCTTTATCTACATTTCAGTTAAGGAATTGGAGGTACAGAGATATTAGATCACACAGTACAGGTCATTCAGCTTGCAAGAGGCTGAATCATATTTCGAGTTCATGCAGTCAGTTTCCACAGCCTGCATTTTATCCCCTACATTGTTGATTGTTATATCCAAGGATAACCTGTTTCATTATTATGTCTTTGAAATCGTCATAGGCAAATAGAATATTGCCCTTGAAGGCAGAGTTATAAAGTACTATTTTATGATATGGGAAGTTATATATGGAAGGAAAGTATGTACATTCAAAGAACAAATTTATTAAACATTATACCATTATGACTCGAATCCTGGAAGAGCAGTGAGGAAACAAACAGATTGAGAATAAATATATCCCAAACAATGATATCACTTCGTTTGTTGGGCTATTGGTAGCTTTTATTTATCATCTCTTTGCTTATATTTTAATTTATATTTTATAATGAACATCTTCCTTATTCTTATAAAGTAAAAATGTGTTTGTTGTTTGTTTTAATGCTGGACCATTCTGAAAGCCTCTTGAGGATCTGAGGGAATTAGTCTTATCTTAAAATTTCATTTATTTTTGATAAAGCTTTTCCAGTCAATAAGAAGTGGTCTCTTGGTTGTTGCCATAGGTTGACAGGTAAGAAGTAAACCCATTGTTTTAGGTGTGAATCACATGACCAAGATAATTATCATTATTTTTACATCATTCTTGATTTTTAATTCTGTATTGTTTTTAAAATGTGATATGCACCTTTTTAAATAAGTCACTTATATTGCACCTACTATAAATTGCCCAATGTTACTTTATAATATATATGTTTCCTCAGAATTCCAATAATCCAAAATTCAACAATTTCACTGAAACTATTTAAAAACCTGGACACATTCAATGTTTATTTCATCCATATTTCAAACACTCAATATTTAATTCTACTTTGATGGTCTTAGATTTTAATTTCATTTAATTTTCTCCTAGTAGATCAGTTTTCTGGATGTGTTTTTCATGCCAAACAGTGAATAAAAATTCTTTCATTTAAATATCAAAGACCTTAAATAAACATATTTGTTTCACCTGTAATAACTGTTTAAACCCTAGGAAAGGAAAGCTGATATTAGAGAAATTCTAATTATAACTACAAACTCAAACTCTTTATTATGTATTCATTGAAAAGCAAGATTTCTACAAAGCTCCTTAAAGTAAACCAAGTCAATGTTCGATGTAACAGCTGTCTCTTATACACATCTAGATGTGCTACAAACTCAAACTCTTTATTATGTATTCATTGAAAAGCAAGATTTCTACAAAGCTCCTTAAAGTAAACCAAGTCAATGTTCGATGTAACAGAGAATGAAGTGGATTTTCACAGCATCAGCTATTGTTTCTTTCAACATCTCATTTGACTCAGATTGCTGACAGAGAAAAAAGTACCAGTGCTCCGATACATATTGAAAAATATGGAGAACTGGTTCAGAAACAGAAGAAGTACATACATGTCCAGTGAAAGCACAGTCAAAAGGCTTTACTGCTTTATATATGACTGAAAACAGGCAGCTATCTGCTAAAATGAGCAGTTTATCCCACTCTACTGTTGAACTGTCTACAATCCTGTCCATTTTTATATTGTTTGAAGTAAATTCTAGTCATCATTAATTATTTGCTTTTTTTCTTTTTCAGGTTGTCCTATGTGAGAAACATGAATTCCAGTGCAGGTGC
>NW_012106408.1:280991-282389 GCF_000951045.1 Mandrillus leucophaeus
CTGCATTGCCTAATGACAGGGATACATTCTGAGAAATGTATCATTAGGTGGTTTCATCCTTGTATAAACATTATCCAGTGTACTTACAGGAACCTAGATGGTATAGACTTATACATCTAGGCTATATGGTATAGCCTATTTCCCCTAGGCTTACACCTGTACAGTATGCTACTGTATGAAATACTATAAGCCAACAGTCCCCAACCTTTTTGTCACCAGGAACCAGTTTTGCGAAAGACAATTTTTTCTCAGACCAGAGTTTCAGGAGGTGGTTTTGGAATGAGTCAAGCAGATTACATTTATTGTGCACTTTATTTTTATTATTATTACATTATAATATATAATGAAATAATTATACAACTCACCATATTGTAGAATCAGTGGGAGCACTGAGCTTCTTTTCCTGCAACTTGACTGTCCCATCTGGGGGTGATGATGGGAGACAGTGACAGATCATCAGGCATTAGATTCTCATAAGTAGTACACAACCCAGATCCCTGGCATGCGCAGTTCACAGTAAGGTTCACATTTCTATGAGAATCTAATGCCACCACTGATCAGACAGGAGGTGGAGCTCAGGTGTTAATGTGAGCAATTTGGAGTGGCTGTAAATACAGCCTTCCACTCACCTCCTGCTGTGTGGCCTAGTTGCTAATAGGCCATGGACCAGTATTGGTCTGTGACCCAGGGTTTGGAGACCCCTGCTGTAAGCAATTGAAATACAACAGTAAGTATTCAAGTATCTAAACATGTCTAAACATAGGAAAGATATAGTAAAAATACACTATGAACGATTTAAAAAAATTTACACCTGTATAGGGCTGCTCCATTATAACTGTATGGGACCACCGTCACATATGTAGTTCATTACTGACCAAAAAGTCATTATGTGGTACATGATGGTATATATACTTTCTATAAAACTTTCTCTTTCTATCAGGCTCACATGCAGAGCTGGCTAAGTAAGGTTTCAATCATTTTTCTTTTAATTTAAATATCAAGATAAGATAAAAATCCCAAGCAAATTTTAATAAGTACACTTTGAGAGAACTGGGTATTTATTGTTTAATATGTAGCATATTACTAATTGCACTAAAATTTACTTGTAATTTTAGCATAGCATCACTTTGCTTACATGAAGCAAAGTACATAAAATAGTTTAAGGATCAAAGGAAAAAAACAACAAAAGCTAAAATTATTATATAATATTATATATTACTTGTTCTTAAAATTTTAAATGGCTCATTTTATTTACTTTTTTAAATTTGTGAATAAAAATTATATGTATTTATTATGTACAACATAATGTTGTGAAAGATGCATATATATTGGACTGGATAAATTGAGTTAATTAGCATGCATTTTCTCACATACTTACAATTTTTTGTGGTGAGGACA
>NW_012106408.1:286639-288123 GCF_000951045.1 Mandrillus leucophaeus
AGATTCTTAAGTGACACAGCCAAAAACTCTGAGTAGGTCTGAGTGGATGTTCAAAGACAACACTTCTAAGAGTGGTTCAGAGAGCACAGGATTTTAAACCACAAAAACCTAAATCCACTTAATAGGAATATGATGTCGATATAGTTTTTTAATCTTTTTAAGTCTCAGATTTAACATTTTTTAAGTGGATGTAAAGACAGTACTTATCTCATCTGGTAGTTATAAAGATTAACTAAAGAATTCATGTTAAGCACCTAACAAGTTTCTGTCACATAGCGTAATTGCTCAAAAAGGTATCATCTTTATCCTTATTATTTTATCTTTATTCATGAGTGAAGCACTTCTATATAGTAAAATATTTTTCAATCATTTAAAAAAGGTTTTGAGTATATTGTGACTTGAATTATTTTAAGTTGAAGATTAAGTTCTGATCTGGTAATGATGAATAAAGATCAGACTTTATGTTATTTTTCTCTATGTAATTTCCATTTAACTTTGAAATTCTAGTTTCTAAACCTGCAATAAATTTTAGTTTTGAAATGTAATAAAGTTTTATACAAGGACAGCACTGCTCTGAATCTCTTCTATTTTAATGTGCATTTCAATTTAGTAGGATAAACAAATAAATAAATCTAGGAAAACATGATTGTATGAAAGACAATCCTGAGGAAAATAAAAATGTATCAAGCAAATACCAATACAAGAGTTATCAGAAAGACAATAAAAACATGCATTTAAAACACCAACCACATAAAACAGCACTGCATTGAATATAGTGGATATTATAAACTTTATTATAAATCAAAGACTAACTTTATAACTTTGTCTAGTAAAATTATATCTTAAATGCTAGAAGTATGAAGTCTGTAAAATTAAGTCAGAGTCCCAGCAGATCAGAATGGCAAAAAGAAGATTCATCATCTTGAACCATAACTAGTTATGATTTCTCATTATACAAATGTGCCTTGAATTTCCCCATTACCAGAGGGTTATTACACCCAATAACTATTGACCTCTAGGTCACAAATTAAAATCAACCAGATCTACAACTCCATTTATATTATAATGCACCTCTCATTTCCTGGAAGAATCTCATCATGGAGATCATAAATGCAAATTGACCACCATACACATTAGAAGTACTTGAATTTCTTTTAAATTAAAAGTAGCATCCAATATATTTAATCAGCATAATACAAGGTTGTTTATAACACTTTAAAAGAATTCAGTTTGAGCATCTACTTAGCTACTCTTAAAAGAATATAAGGCTTTTTAATTACATTAATAAGAAAGATGACTTTTCGAGTGAAAGTGGATAGAGAAAACAAGAATATAATAAATACAATTTGCTTTTATTCTCTTTCCATAGAGTTCTGCATTGCCTAATGACAGGGATACATTCTGAGAAATGTATCATTAGGTGGTTTCATCCTTGTATAAACATTATCCAGTGTACTTACAGGAACCTAGATGGTATAGACTTA
>NW_012106408.1:292313-315331 GCF_000951045.1 Mandrillus leucophaeus
TATATTACTTGTTCTTAAAATTTTAAATGGCTCATTTTATTTACTTTTTTAAATTTGTGAATAAAAATTATATGTATTTATTATGTACAACATAATGTTGTGAAAGATGCATATATATTGGACTGGATAAATTGAGTTAATTAGCATGCATTTTCTCACATACTTACAATTTTTTGTGGTGAGGACACTATTTACTCTCTTAGCAATTTTCAAGAATCCAACACAGTTATTAAATAAAGTCACCATGTTGTACAATAGATCTGATGGACTTACTTTTATATAACTGAATTTTTCATCCTTTGACCAACATCTCCCTATCCAATTCCATCCCCAGACCCTGATAACCATCATTGTAATCTCTACTTCTATGAATTCAACTTTTTAAATATTCTACATATAAGTGAGATTACGTGACATTTTTCTTTCTGTGTCTGGCTTACTTAACAGAATATACCCCAGGTTCATCCATTTTGTCATAATGACAGGATTTCCTTCTTTTTGAAAGATGAACAGTATTTCATTGTGTGTGTGTGTATATGTGTGCATATTTATATATATATATATCACATTTTCTTTATGCATTCATTCTTCCATGGACACATAGGTTGATTTAATACCTGACTATTGTGAATAATGCTGCAATTAACATGGGAGTACAGAGATCTCCTTGACATATTGATTTCACTTCCTTGGGACATATACCAAGTAGTAGGATTGCTAGATAATATGAAAGCTCTATTTATAATTTTTTGAGGAACCTCCATGCTGTTTTCAATACTAGAGACACTAATTACATTCCCATCAATAGCATATGAATGTTCTCCTTTCTTTGTGTATTTGCCAACAATTATTATCTTCATCTTTTTGATAACAGCCCACTTAACAGGTGATATCTCCTTGTGGTTTCAATTCACATTTCTCTATTGGTGATTGAGGGCTTTTCCATATACATGTCTGCTATTTGGATATCTTCTCTTGAGAAATGACTATCCAAGTATTTTATCCATTTTTAAAATCAGGTTATTTATATTGTTGCTATTCGGTTGAGTTCTTTCTACATTTTAGATATTAACCCCTTATCAATTGGATGATTTGCAAATATTATTTTTTCCCACTCTGTAGGTGTCTCTTCATTCCGATTACTTATTTTGCTGTAAAGAAGCTTTTCAGTTTTATATAATCCAATTCGTTTACTTTTGCTTTTGTTGCCTGGACTTTTTGGGTCCTATCCAAAAACATTATTGTCCATTCCAATATCATAGAGATTTCTCTTTATATTTTCTTATATTACTCTCATGATTTTAGGCCTTAAGTTTAAAGTCTTTAATACATTTTGAGGTTTGTCTTTTTTTAGCTTTAAGTTCTTGGGTATATGTGAAGTTTGTTACACAGGGAAAGTTGTTTCATAGAGGTTTGATTTACAGATTATTTCATCATCCAGGTATTAAGCCTAGTGGCCATTAGCTATTGTTACTGATCCTCTCCCTCCTCCCACACTGCACCATCAGGTAGCCCCTAGGTTTGTTGTTTCCGTTTGCATGTCCATGTGTTCTCATCATTTAGCTCCCACTGATAATTGAGAACATGTGATTTGGTTTTCTGTTCCTGCATTAGTTTGCTAAGGATAATGGCCTCCAGCTGCATCCATATTCTGACAAAGTACATAATCTTATTCTTTTTTTATGGCTGCAAAGTTTTTTGTGTTGTATATGTACCACATTTTCTTTATCCAGTCTACCATTGATGGGCATTTAGGTTGGTTCCATGCCCTTTCTATTGTGAATAGTGCTGCAATGGACATTTGAGTGCATCTGTCTTTATGATACAGTGATTTATATTCTTTTGGATATATCCAGTAATGGAGTTGCTGGGTTGAATGGTAGTTCTGCTTTTAGCTCTTTGAGGAATCACCACATTGCTTTCCATGATAAATGAACTAATTTACACTCACACCGACAATGTATAAGCCTTCCTTTTTCTCTGCAACCTTGCAGTCATCTGTTTTTTTGTTGGTTTTTTTGTTTGTTTGTTTGTTTGTTTTACTTCTTAATAATACCCATTCTAACTGGTGTGAGGTGGTATTTCATTGTGGTTTTGATTTGCATTTCTCTAATGATCAGTGATGTTGATTTTTTTTTTTACATGCTTGTTGGCTGAATGTATATCATCCTTTGGAAGGTGTCAGTTTATGTCCTTTGCCCACTTTTTACCGGGGCTATTTGTTTTTATTTCTTGTAAATGTGTTTAAGTACTTTATAAATGCTGGATTTTAGACCTTTGTCGGATGCAGGATGCATAGTTTACAAAAATTTTCTCCCATTTTGTAGGTCATCTGTTTACTCTGTTGATAGTTTCTTTTGCTGTGCAGAAGCTGTTTAGTTTAATTAGATCCTACTTGTCAAATTTTTCTTTTGTTGTAATTACCTGTAGCATCTTTGTCATGTGATTACCTTTAGCATCTTTGCCAGTTCTTATGTCTTGAATGGTGTTGCCTAGCTTGTCTTCTAGCGTTTTTATAGCTTTGGGTTTTACATTTAAGTATTTAATCTATCTTGAGTTAATTTTTGCATATGGTGTAAGCAGAGAGTCTGTTTTCAATCTTCTGCATATGGCTGTCCAGGTATCCCAGCAGCATTTATTGACTAGGTAATCCTTTCCCCATTGCTTTTTTTTTTTTTTTTAGATTTTTTTCAAAATCAGATGGTTGTAGATGAATAGACTTATGTCTGGGCTGTCTATTCTGATCCATTTGTTTATATGTCTGTTTCTGTGCCAGTATCATGCAGTTTTGATTACTGTAGCCCTGTAGCATAGATTAAAGTCAGGTAGCATAATGCCTCCAGCTTTGTTCTTTTGTTTGGAATTGCCTTGGCTAGTTGTGCTTTCTTTTGGTTCCATATGAATTTTAAAACAGTTATTTTTCTAGGTCTGTGAAGGATGTCTGCAATAGTTTGATAGGAATAGCAATGAATCTATAAATTGCTTTGGGCAATATGGTCATTTTAATTATAGTGATTCTTCCTATTCATGAGCATGAAAATTTTTTTTCCACTTCTTAATGTCATCTCTGATTTCTTTGAGCAGTGTTTTGTAGTTCTTATTGTAGAGACCTTTTACCTCCCTGGTTAGCTGTATTCCTAGATATTTTATTCTTTTCGTGACTATTATGGATCAAATTGCTTGGCTCTTGGCTTGAGTATTGTTGGTGTACAGGAATGCTAGTGATTTTTCTACATTGATTTGTATTCTGAAAATTTGCTATAGTTGTTTATAAACTTAAGGAGCTTTTGGCCTGAGACTATAGGATTTTCTAGATATAGGATCATGTCATCTATAAACAGGGATAGTTTGACTTCTTCTCTTTCGATTTCGATACTCTTTATTTCTTTCCCTTACCTGATTGTTCTGGCCAGGAATTCTAATACTATGTTGAATAGAAGTGGTGATAGAAGACATGCTTATCTTGTGCTGGTTTTCAAAGGGAATGCTTCCAGATTCCGTCCATTCAGTATGATGTTGGCTATGGGTTTGTCACAGATGGGTCTGATTATTTTGAGGTGTGTTCCCTCAATACTTGGTTTCCACTAGCTAGACTAATAAAGAAGAAAAGAGAGAATATCCAAATGAACACAATTAGAAATGACAAAGGAGGTATAACCACTGACCACACAGAAACACAAATCACCATCATGGAATATTATGAACACCTCTCTGCACACAAATTAGAAAACCTAGTAGAAATTAATACATTTCTGGGCACATACACCCTCCCAAGACTGAACCTGGAAGAAACTGAATTCCTGAATCGATCAACAACAAGCTCTAAAATGGAATCAGTAATGAATAGCTTATGAATGAAAAAAAGCCCAGGATCCGATGAATTCACAGCCAAATCCTACCAGATGTACAAAGAAGATCTGTTACCATTCATACTGAAACTGTTCCAAAATTTGAAAAGGAGGGACTCCTCCCTAACTCATTCTATGAGGCCAGCATCATCGTGATACTTAAATCTGGCAAAGGCACAACTAAAGAAAGCTTCATGCCAATATGTTTCATGAATATCTGTGAAAAAAATCCTCAAAAAAAAATACTTGCAAATTAAATTCAGCAGCACATCAAAAAGCTCATTCACCACGATCAAGTGTGTATTATTCCTGAGATGTGAGGTTCATTTAATATATATGAATCGATAAACACGATTCATCACATAAACAGAACTAAAGATAAAAACCACATGATCATCTCAATAGATGCAGAAAAATCTTTTGATAAAATTCAACACTGCTTCATGTTAAAATTCCTCATTTAAACACTTACATTATTATTTTTTAAAAGGTAGTCTTTTGTAATTGCTTGGGTAATTTAACCCTACTTATTAAAGGTAAACTACTATTATTGCAGGTCAGTCTAAGTCACTCCTTATTTATGGGTTATATAATTAAGAATTATATTTTCAGTTTGATTTGCTAAAGTTTTCACTATTGGATCCTTTATGTGTTTAAAGTTTAAATTTTATATATATGTGTGTGTGTGTAGAGAGTACCTAACCCGATTTATTTATAAATTTTATATATATATAGAGAGAGAGGATTTTCTAAGCCCTAATCTACCCTTCACTCCTGCAGCTATTACTCTGTTCTCTACATATTCTGACTTTTTGAAAAATGTATATTGTTATAGAATTATCTTAAGCAGATCAAGAAGATATATTGACTTCTTTGAAAATTGGCTTTGAGAAGATGTGAAACCAATACCTCAAATGCTAGCAGGCATATCTAATTACCTCTTTTCTACCTTTCTATATTTGCCTCCTACATTCTCTTTCACTGCTATCTTGCATTCTCCACACAGAGGTTCTCCTAAGATCATCTACTCATAGTTCACAAAAATAGCAGAAAAGAATATCTTTCTCCTAGCTTTAGTTTTAATTCTGATTATCTTCATTTGGGTAAGATGTTGTATTAGTCAGTTTTCACACTGCAATAAAGAGCTGCCCAAGACTGGGTAATTTATTAAGGAAAGAGGTTTAGTTGACTCACAGTTCTGGGGAGGCCTCAGGAAACTTACAATCATGTTGGCAAAGGGCAAACAAAGCATATCTTGCATGGTGGTCGCCAAGGGACAGCAAAAGGGAGAGCAAGAGAGTTCATTATAAAACCACAAGATCTAATCAGAACTCACTATCATGAGAACAGCATGGGGGAAACTGTCCCCATGATTCCATCACCTCCCATGACACTTGGGCATTATGGGGATTCCAATTTGAGATGAGATTTGGGTGGGAACATATAGCCAAATCATATTATTTTGCCCAGGTTCTTCCCAAATTTCATGTCCTTTTTACATTTCAAAACCAATCATGCCTTTTCAACAGTACCCCAGTCTTAACTCATTTCAGCATTAACTCAAAAGTCCAAGTCCAAAGTCTCATCTGAGACAAGGCAAGTCCTTTCTGCCTATGGGCCTATACAATAAAAAACAAGTAAGTTACTTCCAAAATACAATGGGGGTACAGCCATTGGATAAATGCTTCAATTCCAAATAAGAGAAATTGACCAAAACAAAGGGGTCACAAGCCCCACGCAAGTTCAAAACCCAAAGAGGAAGTCATTAAATCTTAAAATGATCTCTTTTGACTCCATGTCTCACATCCAAGTCACATTGATGCAATAGGTGGACTTCCATTGTCTTGGGCAGCTCTGCCTCCATGACTTTGCAGAGTATAGCCCTTCTCCTGGCTGCTTTCATGGGCTGGCGTTGAGTGTCTGAAGCTTTTCCATGGAAAACAGTGCAAGCTGTCAGCGGATATACCATTCTGGGATCTGGAGTATGGTGGTCCTCTTCTCACAGCTCTACTAGGCAGTGCCCCAATGAGGACTCGAAAACTCACAGACATTCATAGATTCGTACTTGTCTGTAAAAATACGATTAGAGTTCAAGTCCCAATGGTTCTTGAAACAAGGATTTACATAAACATCTTTCTGAAATGTGGCTCTCTCAATCCCACCACCTTCTATGCATGCACTACTTGAACACTTCGAGTACCATGCCTGCTTCCTAGTTTACAGGTCCACCCCCTAGTTTAGAAGTCTACTTCCAACAACTCTCCTCAGACGGTTGCTTCTGCCTCCTCATGCTCCAAATCTCAGAGTCCGTTCTCCCACATTTGTACATAAACCGAAGCTACAGATTCCAAAGATAGTCTAAAGACTTATAGGTCTTAAATATGCTCTGTTTGAAATAAAAATCATTTAAAAATTGATAAATAATTGCCAAAATATAAAACCCAGGTGGTTTTATATTTTATAAATCAGAAGTTTGAACTTATATTTCAAAAAATGAACATTTGGCCAACATTGAACCTTTATTTTTCATGGGTGAAAATCTGAGTAATGGCTCTCAATTTATAAGACTTATCTTCAGTTAAGCAGACTGCCTAGCCATCTTTACTCATTCCTCTTTTATACTTATTTCCCACTGTTGGCAAAATGTTATGAAGTAAAATGCAGATATCATGATACTTATTTCCAAATACTTCAATGTACATCTCTAAAAAATAAATGCCTTTTTCTATATAATGACAATATTATTAAGACATCTAAACAATAGCAATAATGCCTTAACATCATCTAATATTCAAGCTATCTTAAATTGTATCCAATTATTCTTCAAAATATATTTTACAGTTAATTATTTTAATTTCCCACTTATTTCTTAAGCATGACCAATTTCACTAATTCAGTTTACTTACTTTATTCTAGTTAAAATCTGAGTTTATATGTCCAACTCAAGATATTAGTAGAAACATAATTTTTAAAACTTGTCTTAAATCTTCTTTTAGAACAAAAGAAACCCCAAGACTTCAAAACCTAAAACTTTGAGTATATTATGTACCTATTTACCTTTTTAAGATGATGGAGGATGGAAAGTGTGGCTGGAGGTGTGAAATTAAACCAATAAAAATTTAAAAGCTCTCATTTTTCATAATTCTTTTATTTTAAACAAAAGCACAAAGTACAAATTAATATCCCTCTAATTTATTCTGACATGAATAAGTATTGCTTTATAAATATTGGCAAAGAAAAATGGGACGGACTCTAGCCTTGGAACATCAGAAATCACTTATAAAAAAGAGATGCAGAGAAACTGACCCCAATAATTGGAAAAGAAAAAATACTTTATTCTGAGTCTTCTCATGATTCTAGGAATAGAATTAAAACCACTGAATGTGGTTTATATTTAATGTCATTATTTATCTTCTGCTTAAATAACTATTTTTTGCTGCCATTTCACCCAAACTGAACATGTTTTGTTTGTTGTATGTGTCAAATGTTGTTTTTGGCAATCTCTAAGCTTTATCACAAATACTCTTCCTTAATCCTTAAGTATTTATCTGAAAGGTCACTAAAACAACACTGACCTCTGAATTCCCCTTATCTTTGTTAGCAACCCTCAAATGTACTTTTTCCTATGCCTCCAGTAACAGGTTACTGAACATGAGCCGCCATGATAAACAGTTATCAGACATATCCACAAAACTCTAGCTGCTCTTTGTCTTTAGCACCATGAGTAGTCTCAAATTAATAACAGATATCTAATACATGAATGAAACAATCTGAAGCTACGTCTTATTCTAAGACACTTGTTGAAAACTTAAGGTGAGCTCTTTAAACACACTGTAAAATATGTTGCATATACTTCAAAATACCAGCTTATTTCTTTCTGAAATTAGCTTCACTGCCGTAAATGGAATGCTAGGATATATTCTGTGAGATACAGAGACAGAGACAGAGACAGAGGCAGAAAGAGAACATAAAAGAATAATGTCTTCAGAGATCATTACTAAGTTGTAGTTTCGTTTCTGCAGTCAGTTGATTAGGCATTTCCTGACTATATTGCTTTCACCTCACCAGTAAATCACAAGAATCAGATTCCCTTCCTTTTGTACATTTCTTGACCAAGGAGGTGGGGAAGGAATTTAGACATGATTATTACCAAAGCATTGGTTTTAGACTGTAAGAAAAATTTAGAAGAATACAAAATGATAAAATGTAGGCTTCAAATGGTGAAATTTACAAAAAGATTATGTAAAACAGTTACCAGTACAGAAGCAAAACTATGTCAATTAAGCTAATGCCTAAAAAATCAAGCAAAGTATAAATATGGTGATTATAATGTTACACAAATTATATAGTTTCTTGCCTGTAAGTTAAATAGAATTCTAAATGAGAATATCATAGTTCAAGCTCTGGTCAAGGGCTTCTGAATTTATGCCCCTGCCCAGTGATCTGTGACCTTGTATAAGGTCTCATTTTCTTCATGTGTCTCATTTTCTTCACTTGTAGAAATTTTGGTCTCGTTTTCTTCACTTGTAAAATAAGGGTTCGGTAGATTTCCTCTAAGAACCGTTCTATCAATGTCCTTATTTAAGTCTCTGTAGCTACTTTTAAAGCTTATTAGAAGCAGCATATTTACTTAACTTAATGACTAGGCCATTTTCCCCCTTCTCAAAATCCTCATATATATTGAGAAAATTTTATAGCAATAGTATTTTCTCCATTATCTCATTTGAAACTCAACCAAATATATGCATTCCATTTTCACAGATGGTGAACCCATAGTGCAAGAATTTCAGGGACTTGCCCAAGTATACATTGGCTAATAAGCGATAAAGCCAGGAACCCAGGTTTCTAATTTCTATAAAGGTATTCTTTTTATTCCAACTCATTATCTAATTGTGTCTAGTTCAAGGGTTTCAATTCTAATAGGTAGTTAAACTGTTATTGCACTAGAGAGGTCCACAGGATGTGTCAAATGTGATCAGACTGATTCTTATATTTGTGTAGCTGATGCTTTAACAACCAGCAAGGAATTAAGAAATTAGTCTACTAGCTGACATTAAAGAAAAAAATGAGAATATTACAATATATGTATAATATGTATACTGAAGCGCCTTTAAAATATGGCACTCCTCTCAGACAAAAGTGAAGTCTAATTTTTCCCTGTTGAATATCAATTGGCTTTGATGCCTCATTTTCTTACAAATAGGTTGTTGAACTCAGATGACTTCTGAGGTTAAGTTGTAAAAGCCTCCACTTGGCTTTCTTTTTGGGGCGTGTGTTTTTGGAACCAATCTGTGAGAAAGCCCAGGATACATACAGAGGACATGTGAAGATGTCCTGACTAAAAATCTCACCTGAATTTCTACCTGACAGTCAGCATGAACTGCCAGTCATGGACATGAAGAAACCTTGAAGATGATATCAGCCCTAGCCACCAACTGACTGAGTCCAGGAGATCCCAACTGAGAATTGCTTAGCTAAGCCCAGTCACCCTCAAAAATATGAGATTTAAGTATTATATAGCAAGACATGACCAGAACATACTCACTTCATTTAAAATTATATTTTATTTTCATCTCTTTCCTGAGCCCAGGCAGGCAGATAGTAAGTCTATTCCTCACCTTCCAAATAACTTTTAGTGTGCATATGGCTCGTATACTAAGGCAGTAAGAATTATTATAATTAAGAGCTTGAACATTAGAATCAGATATCCTTGAATTACACTTCTGACTGTGCCATTTACCTGATATGTAATCCTAGAGAAATTACATAATAGAAGCATTAATTTCATAATATTTACAATTTGAAAAATAATGAAACCCTTTTTTATTTCTTTAATATAAATAAACAATATTAGTCATCTAAAGTCCCTGGCACAAGTATTAATGCCAACTCTATTTATTGATTAATTGGAATATTCATAGAATAGATTTACCTTGATTCCATTCCTGCCACTTTAGCCCACATACCGATTTGCCCTGGCTCCCATATTTTTCAAATACAAATTATAAATACCTCTGACTGCAAAGATGATGACTACAATAATAAAGATAAGGTAACATGATAGGCTATTCTAGCACCATACAGACATTTTAATTTCACATGTTCAAAATGCTAGATTCAAAGGAAATCATAAAATACCAATTGAAAAGAATTAATCTTATAGACTCAAGTAAAACCTGGAACTACTTTTATCCTCCTACATTTACTTGATTTATAAAAAGGTAATACACTTTTGAACAACTTTAAATGTTTTCATTTATTTCTCAAATTTTTTGGTATAATGAGCAAAAATTCTTAATGAAAAAGTTTATATCTTTTGAAATTTATGTCATGAACACAAAAAATTTTCACCAGACTTTACGGAAGCAGAATTCTGGCTGATGAGAATAGAGCTTGACAACTTTATTAAATAAGATGATTTAATTTTCCATTATTCATTCATATTTAATACCTGCCCTAATAGGTTTGGTTATTTTAAAAATAAAACAATGAGAATGTTTACAGGTTAAAAATTTAAAAATCATATTTTAAGATTTATATTCTTCTGCTTCTTTAATGTTTTTAATCAGTTAGATATGTATTTTCAAAGGTTAAGAGTAAATATTCTACACCCTTAAATATGGTTAAAGGGGTAGAGTTAGAAAACTACATTTATTTCTCATAATCCTATTTCAATAATTCTTAGAGTAGATATGCAAAAACAATGTCTCATAAAAGTAAGAGGTTATCTTTGTATTCATGGTATGAATAAAAATATTCAAAGAGATTTCTCCTCAGATAATTAAATTACACATACATAGACTCTCTCATCCTGTGGATTTTCTAACAAGCAAGGCACATTCAGCAACTCCATGTTGTTTATCAGAAAGAACAACTACATCATTGAGTGAAAATTATTGTGCAGCTTAAATATGCACAATGTCTTTTAAAGATAGGCAGAGAAACTAACTCAATCCCAAATTGTTCTTCTTTCCTTGGAGAGGCGGAAAGAAGTAAAAAAAAAAAAAAAAAAAAATCTATTGTCAAATATGTTGGATATAGCAAATGCCCGACTTTCTTTCTTCCTTCTCTCAATTACATAGTGATTATGTATTAGTATTATATTTTATAAAGCATGCTTATGTGGCTAGTTTTAATATTTTCATTGTTTTCTTTGACCTGCTGTGTTTTATGCACACTTAATATCTATTTTACTCCATTTTGGCTGCTATAACTAAATGCCACAGACTGAGTAGCTTTAAAAACACAGAAATTTATTTCAGACAATTCTGGAGGTTGGGAAGTCCAAGATCAAGATACTGGCAGATTCAGTGTCAGATGAGGGTCTGTTCCTCATAGATGGTGCCTTCTAACTGTATCCTCACATGATAGAAGGGATGAACAAGCTTTCTTTGGCCTCTTTTACAAGGGCCCAATCCCATTAATGAGGGCTCTGTCTGCATAATCTAAGTCCTCACCCTTAATACTCTGGCATTCAGGGTTAGGTTTCAACATATGAATTTTGAGGGGGCACAGACATTTACCCATAACAAGATTATTTTCCTTGCTTTAAAACTCAATTTACTTATAGTTTCTTTGCCTTTATTCATGTTTTTGATTACCATGCTTCATCAATACATAGCAAATCTCATATGTAAAATATGATTATTCATATATACTTTCATAGTATTTTTATCATCTCTTGTCTAGAACACAAATCACATGAGACAGATATTGCAAGCTTTTCTTTCTTCTTATTAACTTCCTATAAGGACTTAACTTTTTATTAATGAGAGGATACAGGTCATTTGGAAAGAAAAAAGGAGAGTTGTAGTGAACAGAGCACACCATAATCCTAGATGCAGTCAATTAAGTGAAATTCAGAGGTCAGACGTCAAAAATTAATTTGAACAGGTCACAAAGTACACCAGTAGACTCAGTTCACTTTCCCAAGGAAAAGTTAATGATAGGGATTCTAGATTGAGTGCAGACAACAGAGAACTATAATCTTGTTTCAGATCTCAACTCACAATGAGTTGAATGTACAGTATTACCAAAAGCAGTTTTGTAGTATGACTGATTCTGGATTCTTCCCTTATTTTCTGATAGAACTATTTTCACTCTGTCAAGATACATATTTTCATTGGCTATCACATTCTAGCAGAACATCTTACACATTTTAAGCACTAAGTAAACATGACTATCTTCTGGCTTGCACTGCGTTTAAGAAAAGAGATACTCTCTTCAATTTTTTTTCTTTAATTTTAATGTAAATGCATTGAAGGAAGCCTAGGGATGTCTAGGTAATTTTTTATTGAATCAGTTGTTCACTTATTCAGTAAATATTTGTTGAATATATAAATCAGTAAGTTATTATTACATTAAAGATACTGAAATACACAGGAGGTTCATGATTCCTGTCCTGCTGAAGCTCACCAGATAATTGGAGGATACATAGAAGTACACAGAAAATTATAATCTCGCATAATAAATGCTAAGATAAGAGAAATTCTTGGTGTTATGAAGCCACATAGAAAGGATACTCTACCCAGACATGGATATCAGGACAGATAACAGTGTGCCCTTTAAGTGTCTTTCTCATTTTTAGCCCCTCAAATTTGTAAGAGAAAGTAGATGTTTCTTTCACCTAAATTAAAATTATCTGCTTCTCATAATTGAATTACAGTTTATTTTGGTCTTGTGAGTTGCATATGTTTCTAAGAATATTTAACTGTTAAAGCATGTATTTACCTATTTAGTCAGTCACTTTTATAAATTGTTTTGTTTTTAGTTGATTCATTTTGTCTTGGAAAAAATATGCTTACACATATTATGCAAATAATGGGAATTTCCTTTTACGTCAGCATGCTGTATTTTCAAATAAGTAAATTTGAATGCATAAACTTCAGTAAGTACTTGGAAAGTTCTCTGCTGTTAAAAATAATAAGTTATTGGACTCAGTATCAACCCACGAAGCGTGAGGAGAGAATATACCTGACACCGATTGGGATCCAGTTCTTACAAGCTTAAAAGAGGGATGAAACAAAAAAGGCCCGGGCAGTATAACATTACCGATCTCTTCAGACCAAATACATGGACCGACAAAGTAGGTGTACAAAATTACCAAAGAGTCTAGTACAATTTTGGATTCTAGTAGTGTATATAATATAGTAAACTCTATTGTAGTATATAATATATATAGTAGACCATATTTAAAATTGTCATTATCTTATAAAACACAAAAGAAAGTATTTCCGAGCTAGGCCTTTGCAAGTCTTATTCTATATTATCTGGATGGTAATTGGTGCCCTAAATAAAGTGTACATTTAGAAAAGTTATTTATTTTTCTTAGAATAAGTTATGTATTTCTCAGCACATATTCCTCTGTAAAATAAAAATACAAATAATATGTTGCAGGTAACCATCTAACAGACAGGTGGGGTTTTGTGACCATATTCTGGGTAATGTAGTGTAAGCAGAAATTATGTACACCATTTCCACACTCTGCATAAAATATCCTCTGCATCATATGCAACTCTTTCTTATTTTTGAGATTGACCACATGTGAAAATAATGGATGTCACTAAATTGGTCATCCTGGATCTCTGGAGCAGAAATCTCAGTTTTTAACTCACATTGGCCTGTGACATGAGCCAAAATAAATTGGTATCTACTGAGCTTGATTTAGATGATAAGGTTAGAAAAATGCTCTTTTAGTAGTGTGTCTTCATTTTTAAATTGGCCATATTTAGCCAGGTATTCAGTATAGACAGCATACACAGAAAGAACTCTCAACAATCTGGTGGACAGTATTTCCTGCCTTGTGAATATATCTATGTTAGTTTCCTATTGTTGCTGTAACAAATTAGCACAAATGTAGTATTCCAAAACAAATGGTGGTCAGTGTCTTGCTTTGCACATTCAGACACTTGAGAGATCCATAATCACCCTAACAAGGCTATTCTCTTTATGATCTTATTTATAAGCCCTGGACTAAAAACAAAGCTGAGTGATTACTGTAGAAAGAGTTGTGCCCTACCCTAAAGATAACCACATCCTAATCACTAGAATCTATAAATATTTTAGCTAAGTGGTTAATGATATTGAAAAGGGAGAATTATTCTAGATTATCCAAGTGAGTCCAATCACAAGGGTCCATAAAAAAGGAAGGGTTTAGGGTCAGAGTCAAGGAAACAAACATCACAGAAGCAGAGGTGGGAGGGAGAGAGAGGGAAGGGAAAACAGAGAGAGATTCAAATGTAAAGATACTATGCTGCTGGGCTTTAAGATGGAGAAAGTAGTCATGAGCCAAGAAATACAGGCAGAAGAAACAACTAGGAGAAAGATCTTGAAAGAAGTACGTTAGCTTGTTCAAAAATCGAGCAGCACATGTGGCTGAAGCAAAATAAGCAAGGAGGAGATAAAGTCAGAAAACGAGTGGAGAGTAGAGACAAACATATATCATTGTAGAACCTCATAAGTCATTGAATACACCTTGGTTTTTATGCTGACACAGGGAGTGGAAACATTGTAGGATTTTCAGGAGATAAGGGATATGATCCAACTTTCATTTGTAAAAGAATCACATCTTCTGCTGATCTGAGAGTAGACTGTAGTGAGGAGACTATTTTAGTGAGCTACATAAGAAATGATCATGGTTTGGTCCAATACTGTAGCTGTAAAATTGATGACAAGTACTTTTATTTTGGATATATTGATGAAATAAAACCAACGGGAATGGCTGCCATATTGAGTAAAAGCTGTGAGGGAAAAGAAAAAAAAAATGATGCAAGTCTGATCCAAGATGATTCCAAAGTTGTTGCTCTGACCAAATGAAAGTACGGACTTGAAAATAGCCTAGGCTTTTGGGAGATCAGAAATTTAGTTTTGGATATTTTGTGGTTAAGATATTTATACTTTTATATCCAAGTGGAGAAGCAGATTAGCACGTTAACAATATGGAGCAATAAATTTGAAAGCCATTCATACGGAGAGGGGGTTTGAAGTCATGGGGCTTGATAAGGTCACTAAGACAGTGAATGTTGATAGAAGTGGAAAGAAAGTGATGCTCTGCACAGTCCAAAATAAATGGTTGGGAAGGAAGAATAGGAAGAATTAATAAGAACCAAGAAGGAGCAACCAGTGATATAAGGCAAGAGGTGGGAAAAAATAAAGAAAAGGATACATTCTAGAAACAAGTTGAATAAAAAAATAATACAAGGAGAATTAATAGCTCTGCTAACTGTTCTTACAAGTTCAAGTAAGGTGAGAACCGAGAATTTTGGTGGGCACGATCTACCAGAGAGGTAAAAATCATAATAGAAAAAGCGTGGAGTCCTGAAATAATGCCTTAAGCAGGAAATAGGAGATAGAATTTGATGCACAAATGGAGAAAATGACTTCTGGAGGAAGTATAGAGAGTTTACATGTGTTATTAAAAAAAAAAATGACAGTATCTGATCTGGCACATGGCTCATGCCTGTAATCCCAGCACTTTTGAAGGCCAAGGTAGAAGGATCGCTTGAGCCCAAGAGTTGAAGACTAGCTTGGGCAATACAGCGAGGCTTTGTCACCACAATATATATATATTTTTAAATTAACCTGGCATGGTGGCTTGTGCCTGTAGTTCTAGCTACTTGGGAGGCTGAGGCAGAAGGATTACTTGAGCCCAGAAATTTGAAGCTGCAGCAAGCTACGATTACATCACTGCACTCCAACCTGGGTGACAGAGTGAGATTCTATCTGAAACAAAACAAAACAAAACAAACAAAGAAACAAAAAACCAGAACAAAAAAAACCATATCTGAGTGCAGACATTGGTTAGAAGAGCCTGAAAATCCCCTTCTAACTGCTTCAGTTTGGTCAGCAATGCAGGAAACGTGGCCATTGGCGGAAATTTGAGGATGGGAAAGCAAGTCTTCGAGGTCTTTAAAAAGGGGAAATTGCAAAATCAGCATGTAGAAGATACAGAGAGTAAATAGACTGGAGAACTGGAGTATGACTGGCTACAGCATTAATGACTCACTTGAGGTTTTTAATCATGAATTTAAAGTGAGATCGTCATATGTGGTTGTATTTTTTTTTCTTATTCTAGCCATAGTCAGTTGCATTGATACAGATGTGAAGTAGGCAGAGAGATCAATCTAGCCAGGGCCATGTTTTTGCAAGTGTTTACAAAAGCAAGGAGAAAAACAATGGTACTGAAGGAATATACAAAGAGTGATTATAATCATTAAACATAGGCAAGGAAAGCATCAGGGACACCAATTGTATGGTGTCCCTGATGCTTGAATAGCAAGAGTATTGATATTCAAAAGGAGTAGAAACAGTGAATTGCAGGCCTCCATGAGGTTGAAGGATTGTTGAGATGATGGTACAAGAGGAAATGAGCTGAGGAAGAGTAAGATGTAGTAGTTGAAGGTCAGATGTATGAAACTATGGACATATTTCAGTTATTTGTTTTAATAACATTGTAAATATGACTGTGGAAGTGAGATACAGAGATGAAGTAGAGGATAATATCCTAAAGAAGAATTCTAGGACAGGATTAGCTAAAATGTTAGAAAATTGCCTGCATGTTTGTGAAAATAGTATGAAAATAAAGTAAGGTTGTGGAGAGTAAAAGTGAGCCATGAAACAAAAACTGTCATGGCTTGAAGTTGTCATTGTAAAACAGATTAAAAATAAATGCCCTCTTGCTTGTCATTTAGAGTCATCTGCAGGGCAAGGCCTTGAAGAAAACAGCGTGTTATACAAAATGTAGCATGTACAATGTTTATATTACATTATTTTGTTTTGTTTTTGCTTCCTAGACTTTTGAAAATCAAAATGGAATATACCAAGGGAAGAGAATCAACAATTTCATACTATAAACACAATAATAGTGTCAATAACAAGATAAAATTCTGCTCTTCACTCTAAAGACATATATAAGGTCAGCTGAACCAAGAATAAGGAAAGAATATGTTGGGGCAAGAAGCAAGTTAGTAGTGAATGTCGAGAGATGGCCACAGGAAAGAGCCAATTAACCTAGGTGGAAGTCTAACCAACAGCTGCACAGGATTATCCAAAATCATGTGACGGAGGGCTCTAAAACGCCCATGCTGAGAAGCCTTGTTCACTGCTCTCATTGACTATGTTGAATAGCTGTCTGCCCATTGTCTATGGCTCTTCCTGCAGAAAATTAGTCTCCCGAGCCACTAGATTTTGGTTAGTATCTTTCTTAACTTTAACTGTGGTCACCTCCTTTGCTAAAAGCCAAGGATTTGGACACGAGCTTCCCTACCCAAGAAACAGGATGAGTCATTGATTCAAAGGTCCCATAGACGCATTGATTGAAAGACCTCTGTACAGGTGTTTGGGTGAGGCTGGACAGTGACCCATCCCTATAATACCTGCTTCAAACATTTTCTGAATTCTGAGATAAGAAGTTTCATTTTAATAAGATCAGGCCCTGTGACTTAATATATAATATAATCCCTCAGTAAACTAGAAAAGAATCAGAGAAAATATCTATCTGGATTCAACTTATTTCTTAACTCATAATTGCCAGGAAGAGAAATATTGAATAGAATTAGGCTTTGGTAGAAAGCCTAAGTAAAGAAAAAAGAAAGAAAAAAAGACATCCTAAAAATGTTTAAGAAAAACTGTGATTATTAAAGATAAACTGTTGACATTAATAATTTAATCAGAAATTAGGGAGACATACCTATTAATAGTAATGTGGCTATACATGTATAAATGGAGTTGCTCATTAGAGGGTTTGTATCTTTAAAAAATATGAAAAGAAAAAATAAACCAAATGCCAAAAATTGCATCAAATGAGAGCAACATCAACAATACACAAGTAAGGTAATACACAATTTGATGACACATAAAATAAGAAAACATTAACAATTAGTAGATATGATTACTAAATATAACTCTTTTTGTAATATATAACAAAATAAAGACATCGCACTTGAATTTTAAAAGCCAAACAAGTGCCAGGCGTGGTGGCTCACGCCTATAATCCCAGTGCTTTAGGAGGCTGAGGTGGGTGGATCACGAGGTCAGGAGTTCGAGACCAGCCTGACCAAGTTGGTGAAACCTCGTCTCTACTAAAAATACAAAAATTAGCCGGGCATGGTGCCACGCATCTGTAGTCCCAGCTACTCTGGAGGCTGAGACAGGAGAATCACTTGAACCAGGAAGGCACAGGTTGCAGTGAGCCAAGATTGTGCCACTGCACTCCAGCCAGGGTCACAGCAAGATTTCAGCTCAAAAAAAAAAAAGACATACAAAAGTGTATTGTTTTATCTTTTAAAAATAAATAATGAGGACAGTGTAATTAAGGATGCTAAAGAACAGAATGAGTTGAGTTTTAAGAAACAAAAACAAGAATTACTTGGAATACAGTATGAAACAGAATGAAAAGGAGATAGATTGAGAACAGGTGAATAAGAAACACAATGTTTTTTTTTTTTTTTTCTTAGAGAGAGAAGTTTTTGTCAACATTGGATGTCCACCTCTTTATAACATTGTGGAGAGTTAGATTATTTTAAATTAGATTGCATAATTCCTAAGTGCAAATCAGTTCTAAAGCATTTTTTAAAAAATATATACCCACTCTAGTTCATTTTCATGGTCGATATTTTGGCTCAGATATTGAACATGTAACTCCTAGCAACTATAATTGAGTGGAATTTCTGTCTTTTTTCTCTGTATTTCACAATCCATTCCAAAAACAGCATTTGTTTTTCTTTTACTAATGCAAGAAATCCTTGAAAATAAATTCAGATGTTTAAGAGTCCCCACATAATACATCAATTTGTTTTCTCACACAGGAAAATGAATAAAACCAGCATTCCCTCCTACTTGCTTGACAATTGTTATTTGTCTTTCGTCAGCCAGCAAGTTTTCCTCCAAAGATCACCTAAAAATATTTTATTTTGTTTTGTTTTTAATTGCTTTTTCTATTCCCTCTGATCAGTATATATTATTCAACTAGGAAACTACCTTTCTGCTTCTCACCATTTTCCCACCAAAATCTATTACTTAAGGCCTGTGAAAGGTTTAGGCTTCATTAGTAAGGTAATATTTTTAGGATAGCACCTTTGTAAAGCAGATAGTTTACATAATTGCCCTGGTTATGAGTTGTCTTGTCAACTCAATATTTCTGATTTTTCAGTATAAAGATTGTGACATTCCGAAGAAAAAATTTCAAATAAGTCAAATATATGAGTACTGGAGAACAAACACTGTCATTTAGATTATTACTAGTTCAAAGGAAAATCTTGAAAAAGTAAAGAAGAAGATTTACAACCATAGTTGATTTCTAATTAATGATGAAAATAATTTTAACTCATTAGACTGAAAGTCTGTCTTCTTCTGCTGAATATGCAATTAATTCGTAATATTGACTTTCAGGGTAATTCTTTGAAAATACACAATTTGATAGCACATAAAATAAGAAAACATTAAACATTAGTAGATATGATTACTAAATGTAACTTTTCCTAACATATATCAAAATAAGTATGTTGTACTTGAACTATAAAAAATGAGTATTTTTATCTTTAGAAAACATTTATTTAATGAAAATATAATTATCATTGAAATTATGATTCAATTGATTCAAGTTGAATAGTATTTCTATTTCTTATCAATCATAAGAAATCATGATTCAAGTTGAAATAGTATTCCTATTTTCTTGTCACTTGTCTCTTTGTGTTTAAAAAATGTGAATTTTATTTTAATAAAGTGTAACTCAATGAAAGTTATATTACACTTAATTCTTTTGGATGCCCAAAGCTAAAATCATTCAAATGTATAGCTTTTTTGTTATTTAATTGTACCCTAGAAGAGGACAACCAACACACTGAGAAGTGGATGGGCAACAAATTTCTCATTCCTCCTTAAGCATCAATTTTCAACTAGCTGAATTTCTCGAAGTTAAAATAAGTTCAATAAATAGACATTATGAAAAACATTAGTCATTTTGCTTGTCCAGTCTAGTTCTCATAATCATGTATAAAGTGCTTATCATCTAAAGTTTGGAGAGAAATATTTAAACATAATTAAATGTTTTAAGATGTCACACAGTCATATAATTTGTCTTCTATTTAACAGTTAGATTCAAAACATGTTTCAGCATTTTTCAGGCAATTAGTATCTTTATATACCTATCAATAAAACTGATATCTTTCTGTCCTGATAGTGCATCTGTCACTACAAATCATTAGAACCTATTCAACAATGATTATAATCATGAACATGACGCTGGTGCTTTATTCAGTTGTTTAAACGTTGTCTGTGCCATAAATTATCTCCATATTAATAGAAGTTGAAAAACTATATTGCTGTTCAAAAGTTTCATTCAATGTTGCCTTGACAGCAGAAATAGCATTTGCAGTCAGTGCAATTATGCAGTAAATGACAGGTTTTTAAATATAGCTTTAAATTTTGAGAATAGTAATGTATCAAAATATAACGCACAATAGAAAAATAATTATTTCAGGAATATAGAAAGCAATTGAAGAATGGATTTTCTGAGATCCCCAGAATAAAATATAGACTAATAAAAAAGCTTCATAGATATAACAGGTATTTGATATTTTGTCATTTTTATAATTTCACTTAGAGATTAAAGATGTATTTCTGCAATATTAAAATAAAATGCAATATAAGTCATATTAAGAGACATAACCACTGCCAGATATAGGATATTAAGCACATCTATTAGGGTGCATCTTCTCCCAAGACCTAAATTTCAAAATTTACCTGACAACAAATCCTTTCTCTATAACGTTCAGGACTTTGTCACTAGTATTTAGTATTTGGATTAAAGTACATGTGCTGTTGTTGTTTACTATATGAATGTAATTTTCATCTATGCAGATGGGAAGAAGGAGTATAGTTTCATGTGAAAAATACACTGTGATTCACTTTTTCATATGTAGTTATGGCAGGCTGAAGAATTAAACAGGAAGTACATTAAACACAAAGATGTTTAATTGCATCTTCCACTAAGATTTAAAAGCTCAAAGAATTTTTGAATGACTCTTCTGGTAATGCTCTCTGACTGACACATATAACTTCAATAATCTTATCATTAATCAGTTATCCTTTTTAATTTTCTTTTGATGTAGAATTTGTATGGCTAATGAGAATAACACAGCAGATGAATTATGTATTGCAAATAATACTAGTAAATAGGTATAATTTTTATATTTCAAAAGTGCATTGTTGACACAAAATAATAATATTCATTGAATGTCTATCATATGCTGGTAACTTTAATAAACACCTTGTATACAACACCTTATTATTCCTTTTAGCAGAAGTATTCCCAATTTACACACGAATACATTGAAACTCAGAGTTGTCAGCTTTATAGGGTTGGACTTGAAGCTAAGATTTATATATCTGTTTGCCTAATACAAAACCTATACTTTGTATATTATGTAACCTGCACTTTGTTACGTATATTTTTCTTTCTTTTTTAGTAGTTTTACATGTTATTTGTTAATGAAAGATCAATGAATCTGCAGAGGCAAAAGAAGAACTTTGTTTTGTTTTCTAACAGCAATCTAAAGGTTAGAGAGACATCCTTCAGTACAAAATGAAAATGTGCTGTGAGAAGGGGTTATAGGATATTTTAAAGCCAAAACAGCAGAGCAGGGGAAGGGAGTTAGGAGACTGAGGAGTGGTTGGATGACCTTTAAGCCCCAAATCATCAATCTCTGTTAATTGGCTGGTTGCAGGTAGTTGATTGATTGAGGCCAGGTGGTCTACTGGGGGTTAGATGAGGAGGTTCCAACTGCAGTTTTTGTTTGTTTGTTTGTTTGTTTTTCAGAAACTGTTCTTTAACTTGGTCACAGTAAAGCATGTTTTGCCACACTTTCCAGGGACACAGAATGCATGACCACTTCTTCGCCCTGCCCTGGCCTCTTGGTTTTAACTGTTGAACTACAGGGATTCTATCTTGTCAGTCAAATGGGGCCATTATTCTACATATTATTAACTATTTCACACATGTGCAATTAAAATGTACACTCTAAGAAGTGATTGTCTTATTATTTTGTAAAAGAATGAAAGGATACATGAAAAAAATATGTTCTCAAACTTTTAGGTAACCACAGTAAGACCAAATTTCTTTTCACTAGTTTTAAAAAATGAAATCAGTTTTATACTACAATCTAATTACCCTCTTAAAAATATATTGCTGAAATATTTTTTGCACGTATAAAGAAGGAAGGTGAAGCAGTGTAAATTACAGGCACATGGTGATTATCCCAAAATCTTGGTGCTAAAATTGAAGCTTAATACCAGTTAAGTTGTCACTAAGTCAGAGTTATGAATACATGCAGGTAAAATTCTGGATAATTGCTTATAATTTTCAATGTTTGGAAAGCAGTTTCGTTGGCAGATGTTTTTGCATTTTCCTAAATGTTTCTGTCTCTATCAAATGTTGAACATTTTCTATGGTTTATGCTCAAACACGTTAATCATTCCCAGTCTTTCAAGATGCTTACCTGACAACATTAACATATAAAAGTACAGTGATCACTATGCTATTTGGATTTCCTTACACTTAATACACTTGAAAAAAATCAGTTTTGTCTTCATTACTTGGTGTGATGCCTTGTTCAAAAAATAAATTTGTCATGAATTTGCTAGCCTTGAAAATTAAGTATTAATTGAGATTGGACAATTAGAAATTATCTCAGAAAAGTATCATTTAACAAGAAATTCCTTTAAACTTGTAATTTCATAAAGGAGGTTATTGGGCTATAAGATTGTCTATTCCAATGGCATAAGTTACCATCATTTCTATTTCTAAGATCAGTAAATACATATTAAATATTACTTTTCACATTTTATTTTAAATTACCTTACAGCTAAGTATTAACTATTTAGGAGCTAAATACCCAGTTAATGACTTCTCTACACTTTTTTTATTTTGGTGTTTCATTTCTATAACCATTGAAATTTCAATATCTATAGAAAACGAGATGGGTATACACTAACAAGTTAATTTTATTAGATATAACTAGTTCTGGTGAAAGTCTATGATAAAGATTATTGATAGTTTTTATAAAATAAGACTGGAAACTTAAATTCAATTTATTCTGGTTACTTACGTGATAGAATACTGAATTGTGTGGTAGTATTTTGACCCAGAAAAAAAGTTAAGCCGAAAAAGTTAAA
>NW_012106408.1:317361-319410 GCF_000951045.1 Mandrillus leucophaeus
GTATCACTGAATGTCAGGACCAGCTCCTGGTCTTGAATGCATTCTAGGGAAGCATGCACTATTACACGTACATTGTTGCTGTTTAACACTAAAAAAAAAAAAAAAAAAAAAAACCGGTGATTAGCTGAGCAAGAGGTATCTTCCTGCCTTTACTCGTAAGTGTCATCTTGTATCTCAACCTGAATTACAACACAAAACAAAAATGCCTTCAGCATGCAATGTGTTTGAAACCCAATGCAGGAAACATTCCTCAAATAAGGAACCCATATAGAGCCTTAGATCTCTGAAAACACCCAGAAATGAGGCCAATTGACTATATACAACAAATACCACAGTCAAATCCTCAAGGCATAAAGAGACTATAAAAACAAAAAGCCCCATCCGAATGACGGCAATATTTTTAAAAAAGGAAAAGAAAATAAATACCAGTCCCCTCAGATGAAAAGAAATCAGTGTAAGAACTTCAGCAATTCAAAACCCCAGGATGGTTTCTTACCTTCAGAGGCTCCCACTAGCTCCTCCGTAATAAATCACAATCAGATTGAGGCAACTGAAATGACAGATATGGAATTCAGAACCTAGATGGTAAGGAAGCTCAAAGAGATTAACCACATGCTCACCCATAAAGCAAGTCTCAATTAATTTTAAAAAATCAAAATCATACTAACTATGCTCTTGAACCAAAGTGAAATAAAAAGAGAAATCAATACCAGGACAATCTCTCAAAACTACACAATTATATGGAAACTAAACAACTTGTTGCCGAAGGACTTTTGGGTACATAATGAAATTAAAACAGAAATCACAAAATTATTTGAGATAAAAGAAAACAGAAACACAACATGCCAAAATCTCTGGAAAGCAGCAAAAAAAAGTGTTAAGGGGAGAGTTTATAGTGCTATATACCATTTCAAGAAGTTAGACGATCCTATATCAAGAAATTAGAATGCCTATATCAAGAAGTTAGAAGATCCCAAATTAACAATCTTACATTGCACCTAGAGGAACTAGAAAAAGAAGAACAAACCAAATCCAAATCTAGCAAAAGAAAGGAAATAACTAAAATCAGAAAGGAAATAAATAAATTGAGACAAAAATTCATACAAAGGATCAATGAACAGAAGTTGGTAATTTGAAAGAATAAAAATATTGATAGAATACTAGCTGTGTTAATAAACAAAAAGAGACAGTCTAAATAAGCACAATTACAAATGACAAAAATGACATGTGACATTACATCTGATCACACAGACACGCGTAAGAGCCTCAGTCACTACCACGGACACCTCTAGGCATATAAACTAGAATCTAGGGAAAATGGATAAATTACTGGAAATACACAATCTCCCAAGATTGAATCAGAAAGAAATCAAAAGCATGAATAGACCAATATCGAGCTCTAAAATTGAACTAGTAATAAAAAGCCTCCAACCAAAAAAAGCCCTGGACCAGACAGATTCAGAGCTGAGTTCTACCAGACATGCAAAGAATTGGTGCCAACTTCACTGAAACAGTTTCAAAAAATCAGGGAGGAAGAACTCCTCCTTAATTCATTCTACAAAGGAAGCATCAATCCTGGTACCAAATCTGGCAAAGATACAATAAAAAAGAAAACTACAGGCCAAGTCTCTGATGAACATAAACACGTAAATCCTCAACAAAATATTAGCAAACCAAATCCAGCAGCACATCAATAAATTAATCTACCATGATCAAGTAGGCTTTATTCTTAGGATTCAACACTGGTTTAACATACACAAATCAAAAACTGTGATTCACTACATAAATAGAATTAGAAACAAAAACCACATGATTATCTCCATAGACACACACACACACACACATTCCACTGTGATTAAAAAAGAAAAAAAAAAAAAAGAAAAAACACCTTCAACAAACAAGGCACTGAAGGAACATACTTCAAAATAATAAGACCCATCAATGACAAACCCATAGCTAACAACACAAGAGTAGGCAAAAGCTGGAAGTATTCCCCTTAAGATCAGGAACAAGACAAGGATAATTACCTTCACCACTCTTATTCAACAT
>NW_012106408.1:321450-323828 GCF_000951045.1 Mandrillus leucophaeus
CTTTTCACATTTTATTTTAAATTACCTTACAGCTAAGTATTAACTATTTAGGAGCTAAATACCCAGTTAATGACTTCTCTACACTTTTTTTATTTTGGTGTTTCATTTCTATAACCATTGAAATTTCAATATCTATAGAAAACGAGATGGGTATACACTAACAAGTTAATTTTATTAGATATAACTAGTTCTGGTGAAAGTCTATGATAAAGATTATTGATAGTTTTTATAAAATAAGACTGGAAACTTAAATTCAATTTATTCTGGTTACTTACGTGATAGAATACTGAATTGTGTGGTAGTATTTTGACCCAGAAAAAAAGTTAAGCCGAAAAAGTTAAATGTTAGTTGATGTGGAAAGATTGCTACATAACCTTAATCTAAAGTCCATTCTGTATGACAGAATTATCTTAAACACCATTATTTTTAGTGTAAAATGACTTAATATTAGAAATGTTGAAGAAATCCTATATAGTGACATTTATGTAAAGTAAATGTTTCTCAAAATAGTTCAGACACAAACTGATCTAGATGTTTTCAAAAGAATCTCAGTCCTTGATGAGAAACAATTCACTCCATTGAATCTCCTACTGTTTTCTTTACTGAAAAAATAACACTTTAGTGTTTCTAAAAAAAATGAATGATCTCAAAGTATGAACATTTATAATTCTTTAAGTAGTTTCTTATTTTATTCATTGACTTTGAGAAACAACAATTAACTTAACCTTTCCAGACTCCTAAGTCTAATTATTTTACTCTAATTTTTATTTCACAGACCAATCTGTTCCAGCATCAAATTCTACTGACTGGACATTTAAAACATATACAAGCTTTCTTATCACTGCCATTTTACTACTTTGGTCTAAACCATTATATTTTCTCACCTAGATTCTTGCAATACTATAAAAAAAAAAAATGGTCCCCTGTTTCTGCTTTTTGGGAATCAAGCTGTTTTCAAATTAGCGACCAGAAGCTTTTTTAAAAAATAAAAATAAGATCGTGATACTTTTCCGTATTAAAACCTATAATTTACCCACATACTACCCAAATTAAAAGCTAACCACCTATAACATGCCTCACTATGTCCCATATGTTCTGTACCTCCCTAACTCTGAACTCCTTGACCTTATCCCCAACACCGCTCCCATCCCTAAGATTATTCTTCTCCCACCATATTGTCTGCTCCAGGAATCAACAAGGCATAATTTGTTCTGGGGCATTTGCTCTTCTTTTTGTCTCTACTGAGAAGCATTTGTCTTACATATAAAAAGGTATATGTATTAGTTAAGTTTCTTCAGAGAACCAATAGGATATACCTATAAGAGAAGACTTCTTATGGGAATTGACTCATACAGTTACACAGTTATGAAGGCCAAGAAGTCCAACAGTCTTCCTTCTGCACGTTGGATAAACACGAAAGTCTGTAGTGTGACTTTGGCTGAGTTCAAAAGCTTGAGGACCAGGGAGCAGAGAGTGCAAGTCCGAATCTAATTTTAAAGACTTGAGAAAGAGGAATACTGATATCCTAGGGCAGGAGAAGATAAATGTTCCTGTGCAAAAAAGATAGCGAATTTACACTTTCTCCACGTTTTTATTTGGGCCCTCAACTGACTGGATTATGGCTACTTATATTGGTGAGGGTGATCTTCGCCACTCTACAGATTCAAATGTTAATCTTTTCTAGAAACATCCACATGGATGAACACATACATGCACGCGCTCGCACACACACACACACACACACACACACACACAGAAAAACGTTTTACCAGCTATCTGGGCATCTCTTGGCTGAGTCAAGATACATATAAAATGAGCCATCACAGTGTACTTCCTCACCTCTTCCAAGTCTTTGCTCAGGTATCGCTGTCTCAGTGACTCTTCTTTTTAAAATTGCCTCACCATACACTATATATTCACTTTGCCCCTCTATTTTATTTGTCCCTTTCATTATAATACCTCCTAAAATATTATATAATTGTGTTTTTTTTGTCTGTCTCCCTCCCAATATAATGTAAACTTTTCCTTGTATTCTCCTGTATTCCCAGATCCCTAGAAAAGTATGTCTCTTAGTAGACACTCAGTGGATATTTGCTGAATAAAATATAGCTAACAAGTTAAAAAAAAAAAAAGAAAGTCGAATAAAACTTAACCAAGGTTTAAAAATAGACGAAATGCTTTAGAAAAAGATTTTTATATATGCATACATGCTAAATCTGCAGATTTTTTAAGGATTAGAAGAGATAAAATAGCATGCTAAATACAAAGCATAGAAAATAAAAACCTCAATTTTTTTTTTTTTTTTTTACAAAATATAATGCTTTTGAAATAAATATCAATATTGTTTTCTAACTTCAATTGAAGACAGAGGAAGCTAA
>NW_012106408.1:325673-339551 GCF_000951045.1 Mandrillus leucophaeus
ACACACACACACATTCCACTGTGATTAAAAAAGAAAAAAAAAAAAAAGAAAAAACACCTTCAACAAACAAGGCACTGAAGGAACATACTTCAAAATAATAAGACCCATCAATGACAAACCCATAGCTAACAACACAAGAGTAGGCAAAAGCTGGAAGTATTCCCCTTAAGATCAGGAACAAGACAAGGATAATTACCTTCACCACTCTTATTCAACATAGTACTAAAAGTCCTAAGTACTCTTGCTTGATTGATCTGATTAGAGAAAGAAATAAAAGACATTCAAATAGAAAAATAAGTCAAATTATATTTCTTTGCTGGTGATATGATCCTATACATGGAAAATCCTAAAGACTCAACCAAAGGGCTCCTAGACCTAATAAACCACTTCGGTAAAGTTTCAGAATACAGAATAAATCTGCAAAAATCAGTACCATTTCTGTTCACCAATATTGTTGAAGCTGAGAATCAAATCACGAATGCAACCCCATTTATAATAGTCACAGAAAGATAAAATAACTAGAAATATATCTAACCAAAGTGTTGAAAGACCTTTACAAAGAGAACCACAGAACACTGCTGAAAGAAATCATAGATGATTCAATGATATTCCTATCAAACTACCAATATCATTTTTCACAGAATTAGAAATAACTATTCTAAAATTCATATGAAAATGAAAAAGAGCTTGAATTGTCAAAATGACTCTCAGCAGAAAGAACAAAGCCGAAGGCATCGCATGATCTGACTTCAAATTATAGTACAAGTCTAGATTAATTAAAACAGTATGGTACTGGTACAAAAATAGACATATAGACCAATGGAACAGAGTAGAGAACCCAGATATAAAGCCACACTCCTAAAACCACCTGATCTTCAACAACATTCAGCAGAATAAGCAATAGGTAAAATTATTCTTATTTGATAAATGATGCTGGGATAGTTGACTAGCCATGTGCAGAAGAATGAAAATGGACATCTACTATTCACTATGTTCAAAAATTAATTCATAATGTGCTACAGAATAAAATGAAAGACTTCCTAGTATAAAAATCATAGAAAAAACCTAAGAAACACTATTCTGGATATCAGCCTTGGGCGAGTCTGTCGATAATGGATAAAGGGCAATATGTCTACTCTTTATATAAAGGAGACAAGAACTAACTATCTCCTCATCCTTCAAAAGAAAGAAAAAATAATGTGCTTCTTTGTGATTAATGAAAAGGAACCTAGGTTCTCAGCCTAACATTTTGAAATGTAAATACAATTTTTCAGTGCTCAAATAAATCCCAGATATCTGAGGCTTTTAAACCCGAACATTCTTCTGTTTCCAACACCTGTGTCTTAATCTAATGACCTAGCTCACTGTGTAACCATTTGGCCTTCTTGTGTCAAAATAATTAAATAGGCACGTAACTACAGATCTAATTATCATGGTATATACATAGTAAAATATTCCTGGGGAAGTAAAAGCAAATATCCCTTATCATTATGTTGTATACAATTTCATGGCTCACAAAACCAGGGCATTTTTTCTAGGGCATTGCATAATCCAGCAAGTTTTCTTCCCCCATATTGATTCCAGGACTTACGCTACTCTAGTACCCTGCTCCAGGTGATGCTTCTTGAGTTTAAATGCCTGAAAACAAAAGGCAAGGGCCATCATTCTCAGATTCCCATCAAACTGATCTGATACCCATTGTAGGTTAAGGGAACAAGATTTTTTTTCAGCTCCTAGCCATTATCCCAACTCCAGTTCTACTCTCTTACTTTCTAGTATTTCTTGCAGCTTATGAAAAATTGAATTTCCTTCAGGAAGAAATTAGCTTATAAATATGTGTATTCTTCAACTCCTGTGTTTGATGTAAGCTATTTGTTTTTAATGTTTTAGTTGTGATTATAAAATTTCAAAACACCCTTTTTTCTAAAAAGGCAGATTCTGCAATTGAAAGCATTGGAATTCTACACCATTAATTGTTATTATGATTTTTTAAATGTGTCTATTAAGAAAGAAAAGCAGACTAATTTAATTATTATCTCAAAATTTTATTCAACTTCAATTTCTTTAAATCTCTGTTTAATAATACTAAGAAAATATATACAATGTAGGATTTAACTCCATCCTTAAAGTTAAATGTATTTGCTGAACAACATTTAAGAAATATTTATTAAGAAGTTACTGTGTGCAATAGTTTTAGTAAATAAAACACAAAAATTACTGCCCTCATGAGAATTATAGTCTAGCTAGGAAAGACAGAAAATGAACAGCATAACTAAATAAAAATGTTATATGATAGATAATAAGTGGAATGAAGAACACAAAGTCAACAGAAGGGATGAAGATGGAGAATATGGAGAGCTTTTTTGTTTTTGTTTTTAACAAAGACTTAAATTGGGATGCTTATCAAAGACCTCACTGAAAGGGCCATGTGACCTGAAGGAAGAAAGGGAGAGAGATGTGTCTAGGTGACATATAGGTAAAGACATATCTACTCACATGTCAGTCCATTCAGATTGCTATATCAAAGTTTCATAAACTGGGTTGCTTATAAACTATAAACATGTATTTCTCACAGTTCTGGAGGCTGGGAAGTCCAAGATCAAGCACCAACACTAAATTATTCTGTGTCTTGGGAGGGCCCACTTCCTCATAGATAGCAACTTCTCACTTGGTCTTCTTGTGGCAAAAGAGATGGGCTAACTCTTAGGGATCTTTTATAAGGATACAAATTCCAATCATGAGTGCTCTGACTCCAAAAGGCCTCATTTCCAAATACCATTACCTTGGGAATTAAGCTTTCAACATATAAATATTAGAGTGACAAAAACATTCAGAGCCTAGCATCACATATCTAGGTGAAAGGAGTTGCTGCCAGTTATTGAATTTTCAAATAACACAGTAAGGATCTGTTGAAAAATTACCCAGGATAACAGGAGTTTAAATGCAACATTTCTCCAGTCCACCACCCAGTCCAAGTTCTCAGAGAGAAGGTGGCAAGAATTCTTGTCTTCTATGGCATAGGAAAGAGCAATTGTGGTATGAGAAGAAGTAGACAAAATGAGAGAATACGGATGGTGAAGAATTCATCACAGGAACAAGAATTTTCCCCAGCAATTTAATCCAAAGTAAAGAGCACAACCAGTTGTCCCAAAGCATACCAGGATCAGGAAAGATTCAGCAGACAGAACATCTGGCTATAACAAGCTGCTTAGAGTTAAACCCATTGTTCAAAAGTAGTTGTTTATTAGACTTTTTAATAAGAGAGAATACAACTTGACAGACTCTTACTAGTTTTGGAGGAGAAGGTTAAGAGAGTATATAAGGTTTTGGAATCTGGACTCAGGTGGTTTAGTAATCTTCAAATAGTAAATAACAACAAAAAAATCTTGGATGGGGTTTTTAAAACTACCATCATAGTATATTTTGATTTTCAAAATATTTGTAGTTTTTCTTAACGGTTCTTTCACATTGTGACAAGACAAACAATATCAAAGGCACTTGATTTAAAAAGGAGGCCGGTCTCATGTTTTCATCTGAATCTTCATATAGACACAGCTAAGAGTTCTACCCGTGTAAGCTTCTTTATGCACAAATAATTGAGTAGAGTATAGCCATATAATTAATTTCTATGTGGAGCTTTCAATAATAGCACATTTGACTTTTTAAAGCCTCTATTATTTCATTGGCAGTACCTGTTGAGTTTGGTAAATTTTTATCTTCTGAAGGTTTCCAGAATACACCGAAGTTTTTACCTTGCCAGAAAGTAAGATCAAGTTCCCTTAGGATTAAGTTAGGTGCCAGTCCAGTTTCATGGAAATTTTAATTTTTTTAAACATTGTCTTTACATGTAAAATGCAGCCGTGACTATTTAATGTTGTTATAACTTTTGATTCAAGCAAATTTACTCTCAAATATAATACTTGGTATATGCTAGTAATATAATTGATCATAGTTAAATGGAGGAGAAGGAAGACAGAACAGTTATATTGAATGCATGCAGACAACTATATTGCCAAAAAACTTAAGGAAACTAAGTAAAATACTTGTTTTTGAAATCTGAAATGTTGGTAAGATCAGAAACCTAAAACACTCACGTTCATTAAGCACAGTGACTCATCAACAATGGAATAATAGGCTCTGTGGTTCCAGAGCAGTTATTCCCGTAGCCAGTTGTTATATCAATAATGGTTTGTTTTGTTTTTTCACTTTCCTTCGAGGCCCAAATCACTTTTAGGCATGGAAAGGGGCAAAATGTTAAGAGGAAAATTTCAACATGATTGACTCAATTGTGCAAGAAAACCAGAAAGTTAACTTAATGATTAACTTCCCATTGAAGTTGAAGTTGCACTTGAATATTTCTTTTAGCTGCCTGCAGGTATGTAGCTTTGTAAAAGATTGGATTTGTAACCAGCTGTGAGTTTTCAAGACAAACGGTTAGGGCTAAATGAATTGACAAATACCTTTGGCCAGACAAGTTAATGTATGCGTCTGGGAAGACTGCCGCATGTTTAATACATTGTTTTTCTCCATTACATTTTGCTTGTTTCATTGTACCTGACTTGTTTTCTTTGGAAAAGAAGAAAAAAGGGTACTTCTGAATTAGATGTAACAGACTAATAGAATTTTTGATGGTACATGACAAAGATACACCTTACAAGCCTCAAATCTAAACATGACATAAGCCCCATAATTTTTTTTCTAATGATTTTTTTTAATTATACTTTAAATTCTAGGGTACATGTGCACAAAGTGCAGGTTTGTTAAATATGTATACATGTACCATGTTGGTGTGCTGCACCCGTTAACTCTTCATTTACATTAGATATTTCTCTTAATGCTATCCCTCCCTCAGCCCTCCACCCCCCATCCCCTGACAGGCCCTAGTGTGTGATGTTCCCCACTCTGTGTCCGTGTTCTCATTGTTCAATTCCCACCTATGAGTGAGAATATACGGTGTTTGGTTTTCTGTCCTTGAGATAGTTTGCTAAGAATGATGATCTCCAGCTTCATCCATGTCCCTACAAAGGACATGAACTCATAATTTTAAATGATTTCCACGCTATTACAATACTTTAAGTAATATCATTTACAAATGTTTACGGTCAATTTTATGTAACTCTATACAAAATAAGTTTAGTAGCCATGTGTAGTAAAGCATAGTCATTGGTTTTCCAAAGTTCTGATAACCTATGTCCAAAGTTAATATTTCATTCCTCTCCCTATCCATTTATTTGGACTAAATAAAATGGCAGAATTTTAAAACTGCTATTACTTTATAAATTATAAACCCAGTGTATCTCTTCTACATATTGGGGATTAAGACCCAAGAGTTTGATTCACTCAAGGGCATACACGTAGTGTGTAGGAACATTAGCCTGTGATTCCAGACCTTTAATCTTTTGTTACTACATCATATTAATATAATGTATCATGCCAATGTAATGGAAAGATCAAAATTTAAAAATGTGTCCAGGTACATTCACACAGAGTATTTTTAATCATATAATTTGAATTTTTAACAGCTTTATTAAAGTGTAATTGAAATATAAAAGTATATACATTTAATACATATAATTTGATGAGTTTGGCCACATGCATTCACCCATAAAACCATCACCGCAATCACAGTAATAGACATATCCATCACCTCCAGTAGTTTTCCTGTGTTCTTATTTTTTGTGGTAAGAATACTTAAAATGAGATTTAACATCTTAACAAAATTTTAAGTGCACAATACAATATTTTTAACTATAGGTGCTATGTTATAGAGTAGTTCTCTAATACTTGATGATCTTATGTAACTGAAACTCTATATCCATTGAGAAAAACTTATTTTCCTCTCCCACAACTCTTAACCACCACCATTCTACTTTCTGCTTCTATAAGTTTGAATATTTTATATACCTCATGCCAGTGGAATTATATAGTATTGTATCCAGCTTGTTCCATGTAGATAATGTCCTTTCGGGTTCATCCATGTAACAAGTGGTAGGATTTTTTTCATTTCTAAGGCTGAATAATAGTTCATCGTATGTGCATACCACATTTTCTTTATCCATTTATCTGTTAATGGACATTTGGGTGTTTCCACATCTTCGTTATTATAAATAACCCTGTAATGAACATGGGAGTGAAAATACCTCTTTAAGGTCCTTATTTCAATTCTTTTGAGTACATAACTAAAAATGAGATTGCTGGATCATATAGTATTTCTATTTTTTATTTTTTGAGGAACCTCCATACTAGTTTCAATAGTCACCAACAGTGGTACAACGGTTTCAATTTCTCCATATCCTCTCTGACACTTGTTATCTTATGGGTTTTATTTTGATAGTAACATCCTTACAAGTGTGAATTGATATCTTGTGGTTTTGATTTGCATTTTCCTGATTATTAGTGATGTTGAGGTGTTGAGCACCTCTTTATATTCTTGCTAATAATTTGTATGTCTTCTTTAAATAAATACTGAATTCTTTTGTCCATTTTAATTGTTTTACTTGTTTTTTTGCTATTGAGATCTAAAATAACTTACGTATTTCGGATATTAATCCCTTATCCGCTATATGGTTTGCAAATATTTTCTCTCATTCTTAATATTGTCTTTTTACACTGATGATTGTTTTCTTGACTATGAAGAAGCTTTTTAGTTTTGTATAGTCCAACATGTCTAATTTTGCTGTTTTGCTTGTACTTTTGCTGTCATATTCAATAAATTATTTCCAAGTACAAAGTCATAAAGCTTTTATTCTGTTTTCTTCCATGATTTTTCTAATTTCTGGTCTTACATTTAAATTTTTAATCCACTTTGAGTTGACTTTTGTGAATGGTTAAGGTAAGGATTCAATTACATTCTTTAACATGCAGATATACAGTTTTCTCAACACTATTAGTTGAGCAGACTGTGTTTTGCTTATTTTGTATTCTTGACATCCATGGTAAAAATCAGTTGACCATATATGTATGTGTTTATTTCACAACCTCTATTTTCATATATATAAAACAGGTATATATCTCTGTTTTATGTCAGTACAACACTATATTAATTATTATAGCTTTGCAATAGATTTTAAAGTCAGGAAGGGTGATGTCCCACCTTTGTTCTGCTTGTTCAAGATTGCTTTGGCTATTCCAGGTCTTTTATGTGTCCTTATGAATTTTAGAAAAATTTTTGATTCCTGTAAAAAATGCCATTGGGAGTTTGATAAGTGTTGCATTAAATCTGTAGATTGCTTTGAGTAGTATGAACATTTTAACAATATTAAGTGTTCCAATCATGAGCATAGGATGTATTTCATCTACTTTTGAAATTTTATTTAATTCTTTGCATTGATGTATTATAGTTTTCAGGGTACAAATCTTTCACCTTCTTGGTGAAGTTTAGCTTTAGGTTTTTTTTTTTTGTCCTATTGTAAATTAGATTATTTGTCTATTCTTCTTTCGAGATATCTCATTGCTAGTGTGAAAAAACACAACTGATTTTTTAATGTTGATTCTGTATTCCACCACTTTACTGAATTTATGAGTTCTAACAGGGTTTTTGTTTTTTGTTTTTTTTTTTAATGGAGTCTTTAGGATTTTCTATATATAAGCTCATGTCATTTGCAGAGATAATTTTACTTCTTCTTTTCCAGTTTGGGTGTCTTTTATTTGTTTTCCTGCCTAATTACTCTGGGTAGAAGTTACACTTCCTTGTTGAGTAGCAATGGGGAATGTTGACATGCCTGCCTTATTCCTGATCTTAAAAAAAGCTTTCAACTTTTTGTTATAAGTGTGATGTTAGCTGTGTTTGTCACATACGACCTTCACTATGTTGAGGTAAATTCTTTCTATACCGTCATGTGTCACTTAACCACGGGGATATGTTCTGACAAATACCTCCTTAGGCATTCATCATTGTGTAAATATCATAGAATGCACTTACACAAACCTGGTTAATATAGCCTAATACAAAACTGGGTTATATGATATAGTCTACTGTCCCTAGGCTACAAATCTTTACAGCATATTACTCTACTGAATACTGTGTGCAATTATAACACCATAGTAAGTATTCACATATCTAAACATATTTAGACACAGAAGAAGTAAAAATATGGTATTATAAACTTATGGGACCACTATCCTATAGGCAGCCTATTGACTGAAACTTCATTTTATGACAGCATGTCTGTATCTAGTGTTTTGAGAAGTTGAGCGTATTTGTTTTGTTTTTATTACAAAAGAGTGTCGAATATTCTCCAATGTTTTGAGATGACCACATGATCTTTTATTCTGTGAATGTGGTGTATCACATGAATTGGTTTGCATATGTTGAATCATCTTTGCATCCCATAGATCAAACCCACTTGGTTACAGTATATGATCTTTTTAAGGTGCTGCTAAACTGAGTTTGCTTGTATTTTTTCGAGATTTTTGTACTTATGTTAATCAAGAATGCTGGCCTGTAGTGTTTTTTGTTGTTTTTTGTTGTTTTGTTGTTCTTGTTGTTGTTTACTGTTCTAGAGTGTTTTTCTGTCTTTGGTAGTAATGCTAACCCTTGCGACCTATAAAATTAGTTTGGAAAAGTGCCCTTTTCTTCATTTTTTATGAGTCTTTAAGAAGGATTGCTTGTTAATTCTTCCTTAAAGGTTTAATTAAATTCTCCAGTGAGGCCACCTGCTCCTGGGCTTTTCACTGTTGGAAAATGTTGGATTATCGATTCAATCTCTGTATTCATTTTTGATCTGTTCAAGTTTTCTATTTCTTCATGATTCGGTTTTGGTAGGTTGTATGTTTCTAGGAGTTTATCCATACCTTCTAGGTTATCCAATTTGTTAGCATATAATTGTCAATAATAATATATATCTAATGTACATCATATTGTTCATATTATATATAATATTAAAATTATGAATAATTTTACTTTTTATGATTTTTCTTATTACTGGTATCAGTTACAATATCTCTTCTTTCATATCTGATTATATTTCTGCCTTCTCTCCTTTTTCCTTAGTAAAGCTGGCTACGGTTTTATCAGTTATGTTTATCTTTTCAAAAAAACCTACTCTGAGATTCATTTATTTTTTTATTTTCTACTTGGTTTATTTTTGCTCTAAACTTTGTTATTTTATTTCTACTGCTAACTATGGTTTATTTGTTCTTTCCCTATTTTATGAAGTACAAAGTTAGGTTGTTTATTTGAGACCTTTTTTCTCTTTCCTGTGGCTTTTGCTGCTTCCCTTAAGTTCTGGAATATTGTGTTTTTTATTTTTATTTGTCTTGAGGTTTTTTCTTTCAACTTTTCTTTTGATGTCTTTTTTGATTCATGGTTGTCCAAGAGTGTGTTGTTTGATTTCTACCTATTTGTGAATTTTCCTGTTTCTTAGGTTAGTCAATTCTATTTTTATTGTATTATGGTCAGAAAATATATGTAGTGTAGTTTCAGTCTTCTTAAATTTTTTGTGACATTTTTGTGAACTAAAATGTGACCTATCCTCATGAAATATTCAAGAGTTTGAGAAGAATGTGTATTTTACTGCTATTTGGATGAAATGTTCTGTATAGGTCTATTAGGTCCATTGGTCTATAGTTTTATTCAACTTCTCTGTTTATTGATCTTCTGTCTTGATGTTATTTCCAGTATTGAAAGTGGGATATGAAAGTCTGCTACAACAGTGTAATATAATAGAAGTCAGTAACTTCTATTATATTGCTGTTTATTCCCCCTTTCAATTCTGTGCATGTTTGCTTTGTAGGTGCTCTGATGTTGAGTGCACACATATCTGCAATTGTTATATCTTTCTAGTGAATTGACAATTTTATCTTTACATAATGTACTGATTTGTCTCGTGATAATTTTTTTACTTCAAGTTTTGTTTTTTGTTTTTGTTTCTGTTTTTGTTTTTGTTTTTCTGATATAAGTATTGAATAGCCAACCCTACAATGTTTGGTAATGAGTTGCAGAGAGTATTTTTTTCCCACCCCTTCACTTTCAACATGTATGTATCCTTAAATCTAAAATGAATGTCCTGAAGCCTGGAGGTGGTTGGGTCTCGTATATTTTTCATTTTGCCAATCTATGTCTGGCTAATGTTATTGGTGTGAGCAATAAACTCCTTTGTTTCTGATCCGGTAGTCTTTTATTTTCTACCAGAATAAAATCTCAGACACATCATAGTTGTTATCAGGAAAGTGGTATTAAATTCTATTTTGTTTTTTTAAATATAATATTGAAAAACTTAATACACAAAAAAATGCATATGCTTAAAATACTCAACAAGTTTGCTAAAATTATGAAGGTCTTTTATAAGAAGACAACATCCCAGCACACGTTGGACTAAAATTTAACAAAAGAGAACCTTCTTATAACTGAACGATATAACAGGAAAAAATTGAGAGAGAACAAAGACCTTTCTTTTTGCAACACTGGCAAAGGGATAGCTCTAAATCTATTCCAAATGAAATATTTAACATTCATATCAAGTTTTTAATGGTGATTTTTTTCTGTAACTAATTGCATATTAGGTATATAACATATAATTTACAAACTTTGCTATAATTATATAATAAACATAGTATGAGTTAAATAAATGTATACTTCTATACATTAAATTATATAATATAAATGTATAATGCATATATATACATACATGTAATGTCATGTGATGATCTCAATTCTGTTATTCAAATAGGTATTTCTATTATATCTGCTATTAAATCCCCAGATTAAGAATTTTTACAATATGCTCCAAGTTTCATTGGAGGCCAATAAGGTTCATGTATCTCTTTTTGAGCACATTTTAGTCAAGATTCTGGTGCACTGAGTAGGCGACACATTTAAGTAATACTTTTTACAAATGGAAAACTTTGCCCTATTGTGATGTTCAACATATTTCAACACTGTGAAACGACAATTATAGACAAGTAACAACCAAAATATATCCATGTTATTCATGCTAAGTATTATCACAGTAATTACTATTTTAACAACTTTCCAACTTTATAAGTTTCCAACTTATAAACTTCTCATAGTTTATTTCATATTTGCAGTGGAGTTCAATGGCAGTTGATCTTTGGGAGACTCTACTTCATAGGGTCATTCAAAGATCAAGGCTTCTCTTTTTTATATGGCTTCTTTAGAAAACTGGAATCATTCACTAGATCCTTTGCATCTTGCCAGAAAGAGAGGAAGGCAAGATAATTTGGGACATTATGTGAGAAATTTTATTGTCATAAGAATCAGGCTTGGAAGAGGTGTTTATCACTTAAACTGACATTGCTTTGGCCACAGCTTTGTCACACGTCTCCAAGTGACAGCTTGAGAAATGTCTAGCAGAGGGCCAAAGAGGAAGAGAACACAGCTATTATCCAACAATTGACCAGTCTCTGCAGGTTCTTGGAAAGCAGAAAGCAGAAAAATAGAAAATATTATGATAATAAATATGACAAGAAATTATAGTCTCATTTATGCTATTACCACTTGCCCCAACATTTTTTTCATTACAGTTTATCAAGTTTTGCCTCCTTTGATGACACTTTAATCTCCTATTTCTTATTTCTTTCTCTTCCAGATTCCACAAAACATATAGAATGGATCTTAAAATTGAACCTACTCATTTATCAGAGTCTATGCACTTAAAAAAGCAGTTTAAGCCTTCTCTCATTCACTCTGGTTCATATGATTACTCTGTGGTTTAGTGAGATAGACAAGAATCTAAGTTAGAACAAAACAGTACAAGGTAAATAATAGCTGTTTTAAAATCTGAGATTCATTGTGTTTATAATATCATGTTTATATAAAATGTATGTATGGAAACCAGAAGGTTATTTATAGTGACAAAAACAAAACCCTTAAAGTAATTCCACAAAGAAGCTTACTCTTATTTTTTGTTTGTTTTGTTCCAAAGCTACAACCAGCTCTTATGTTAAAGTCATGTGAAAGCCAAAGGAGTTTCATATATATTTATGCATTCATTTTCAAAATATATATATTTTTGATTAAATTATAGAAAGAAATTGTTTGAAACACTATATAATGAGAAGTATAGTAACAGTTATCATGTATGTAAACTAATTGAAAAATCAGTAATCTGTGGTTTTATTTTATTTTGACTTATCAATGAAGAAAACTTTTATATTTGAAATAATATACTTCTGGAAAAGTGATTTTAAAACTGCTTTACTTCTTTTACATTTATTTGTGATACAAAGTATGAAGTCATTTCAAGAAAATATAAATTTTAATGAAATTTGTGTTTCATATCATTTATTTTATGTAACAATGTGAATTTTAAAAGTAGCAGTTTGACAGATATACGGGGAAAGTATGTAGGACAGTAAATGTAGGAGACAGGAAATCTATAAGTAAGAGCAAAACAGGAAGTGGTAATATATATAAGACTGTGCAAAACCACTAAGTGTCAACAGACTTCAAAGAGTGGGCAATTAACGTGCAAAAGGTAATTTTAAGATTTTTTTCATGTTTTCTTCTCTGATTATAAAATTCCGTTGTTTTAATTCTGGGAGATAAAATAATGAGAAGGACATCTGATTACAAAATTGCATTGTTTTAGTGAATAAACATATTAGTTGCACATAAGACAAAAAAGCTAAAATATTTTTATTATTGTTATTTTACAGGAACACTGACTTACATTAATAGCAACATCAAATTTCCTGTGGTCCAGAGGAAGTCATTGCTTGTGGGATTCATTTATAGTCAGAAAAAATTAAACTTATCAGGTCTGCTTTATAGAAAATCAGATAAATGGACTTATTTCAAAAATACAAACTACAGCAAGCAGTTGGTATTAAGGTTGAATACTGGATTCCTGAAAAAAGTTACACTTATTAACTTTTATTTTTCTATTAATACTATGGAACTATGTCTTTGGATATTATTACTATGTCTATCATAATAAATATCTATTTGTTTTTATAACTCTGCCTAAAAATGATACATAGTAAAGATCAATTCTGATATTTATAGCAAAAGCACATACAAAATTTGCTGGTTGGTTGGTTTTCAAGAAACAAGTTACTGGATTAAAAAGAGAAAGATACTCCTATAAATGATCATGTGAATACTTTGTATTGACCAAAAGGGCCTTAATGTTCCCCTCGGCTTGAATAAACTTTACACAGGTTTCTTCCTCATTATAATCCCCTGATCTTCCTTAGAGCATTTACTTTGGAAAACTTGTAAATGTAAATTTGTCCTCTACTTATTTGAAAGATAGTACTTCTATCTCTCAGTCTTTATGGGAGAGTAAGAGCCGCCTTTGATAAGCCCTGATTAGCAAACACAGATGGCCTATTCATATTGACCATCCGGTATCCCTAATGTCCTCCTGTACTTTTCCATTAGCTCAACCATCCTTTAAATATCTTCCCATCTTTCGTTTCAGCAGAATTAAATTAAACCTCTCGCAGTCTTTATTCACATTACAATAGTCTTCAATAAAGTCTTCCTTGGTTGTTTAACTCTGGCTGGTACAGTTTTTCTTTGATAGTTCATGTAATATCCTAAAGAACAGTTAAATACTAATTTATTATTCTCAGATGTCCTTCTTGTTATTTTGTCCCCCAGAATTAAAATAGTCCAGCCCACCTCTTCAATAGTTCTTTTGTTAAAAAAATAGTAATTTGAGGAAAATAAAGACAACAATTTGTTTTTTTTTTAAAAAAAAAAACCTGTTCTAAAATATCACTGGGTAACATAAGTTGCCTTTGTATGTATTTTTGAGAATCCCATGCTACAAAAACTATTTAGTAAAGCCTCACTTTCAGCTCTTTACTAATAGATCTTTACTAAAGATCTCTAAGGAATGTTAACACTACGTATTAATAGCAGAAAAGCCATGCAAATGCAAAAAAAAAAAAAAAAAAAAAAAAAAAAAA
>NW_012106408.1:340161-346963 GCF_000951045.1 Mandrillus leucophaeus
GATTGTTTAAAATAGAGATAAAACTAATAACATCTGAAGAACTATCCAGCGTGCAATTTACTGGCGAGAATCCCGGAGCCACCCGACAGGACAAATGTAGCTGAGTCTTTTTTTTTTTCCAGTTTTACATCTACTTTCATTTTGAACAAATCTAAGCAAGTTTCTTCCTACCCTATACTTTTTATGTCTTTAGAAACACATGAGAAAGTAATATATGCCGTGAGGTACAAAAGCAAGGAAAAGTAAATGTTTTAGTATATTAAGCATTGACTTTGTTTAAAGTGTTTAAGGAGAAAATAAAATGAAGTAAAATAACTATAAAGTCGGTGGCTATTAAATTAGAAAATACTGAAACAGTTTTAACTCTTTGTATAGATGAATATTTTCTCACCTTTTCAAATGATAACAGTAATAGTTCATTGTACTGAGCCCCCAAGCATTGATTGCCAAGTGTTAAACTGATAAAGTGCTATTTCAAGATGACAGTAAAAAGGCAGAGAATGAGTATGCTATTAACAGTTGTTCTCTGGGGCAAACATCATTCTAAGCAAATTCAACCTAAATCAGAAAAATGTGCAACCACAGGAAAACCAGCAAGGAAACACACATATCAAGACACAGGACTCCAACACTGTAGGGTAAAGGGAACAAATGAATTATGGCTATGAACAGCAGCATGGTAAAGGGAACAAATGAATTATGTCTATGAACAGCAGCATGGATGGATCTCACAAGCATAATACTGAGACAAAAAAGCCAAACACAAAAGAGTGCATCTTGCTCTAAACAGGTATGCAGCCATACTTCCAGCAAAAACAGGTACAAGAACGTTCTTAGCAGCACAATATACAAGAATCAAAATCCAGAAACCAAATGTTCATCAACATTAGAATGGATAAACAAATTGTACTATACCCTTGTAATGAAATATTGCACAATCATGCTAATGGACAAACTACTGCTAGGTAGGTTCAACATCATGGAATCTAAAATCATAATGTCAAGTGAAAGAACACAGAGTTCAAAGATAATATACTGCATGATTCCATTTATACATAGTTCAAACAGGGTGGAATTATTCTATCATACAATAAATCAGGACAGTGGATTACCTTTGTCAGAGAGTGACTCAAAGGGATGTGTAAGATCTTCGGAGTGCTAACATTGCTGTCCTTGATCTATGTACTGGTTACATATGTGGAATTACTTTATGAAAATGTGTTGATTTCTTTTCATTTTTTTTTTTGGTTTTAAGTTTAGTTAAAAAAGAATTTTAACCTTAAATATGTAACAACTCTCTCTTTTTAGTATAATATTTTAACTTGTAAAGAGATGTCTTTTTACAAAGCCAAATATTTGTAAACAAGTATGTTTACAAATTCAAAATTATTCAACCTGTACAATGTTAGTGGTGTAAGAAATATTATTGTTCATTTGTCCTCTGTAATTTTTTAAGTTAAATAAAAAATATATACAGACAAATCAATGGTTAGAATGTTTGTCTTAGAATTCATAAGAAACAAGAATTTTTAAGATCATTCCATTAGTAACATATCTATATTTGAATAAAATTATTGAATACTACATTTAAAAATCCTACTTGTTTACTATTTATCTTGTGCTTTAAAGTATAAAAGCATTTTACAAATAGTATCTAGTTTTTCTTCAGAACATCTCTAAAGTCACATATCTAAGTAAGTGTTGGAGCACAGATGGCAATTATATTGTGTCTGATCCTAAATTCAATGCTATATGTGTACTAGACTACAAATTCCTGGAGCATGGGTTTGCCTCTTAATACCTTGTCTGACTCTAATATTTACTTAGTTGATAGTATGTATCTTCTAAAGGCCTACTAAAAAATGGAAAGTGTTAAGTGATGAAGAATTTGAGAAATTTAGATAAAATTTTTACATGATGATAGAAAGTTATAAGAGCTCTGATGTTTCTAAATGCAAGGGTTTTAATGGGCTTGGATGAGGAATAATTGACCTATCAGAAGTTGCATCATCAGTTACTAAATAATAAACATATAAAGTATTGAAGTTTACAAGACTCTGCTTAGGAAGAATGTTGAGAACTACGATCAATAAACATTAGAGTAGATTAATTTTCACTTCATAAAGCATTAGTAGTCTCCAAAGTTATACATAATGTTCCTTTCCATTGAGTCCACTGATAAATGCAATGCCACTGAAAATGTATTCTCTCTCTCTCTCTCTCCCTACCTTTTACACACACACACACACACACACACACACACACACACACACACAGAGAGAGAGAGAGACAGAGAGAGAGACAGAGAGAGAGACAGAGAGAGAGACATAGTTCACTTAAAATGGTATGTGCAACTACTGACTTGCATTCATACAAATTTCTTTGACTCTATCTCTCTCTCTCTCTCTCTGTCTCTCTCTCTACCTCTCTCAGAAAGAGAGGGGAGAGAATGCAAGTCAATTCATACAAATTGTCCCTTTGTCTCTCTCTCTCCCCTCCCCTCAGAGAGAGAGAGAGAAAAGGCGGGGTGGGAGGGGGGGAGAGAGAGAGAGAGAGAGAGAGAGAGAGAGAGAGTCAAAGGAATCTGAGTAGAAGCCAATATGTTCATGTACCTCTTTATAGCAAAAGGTTCATATCTAGTTTTACAATGTAAAGAAAAAAATGGGTGCAAATCACATACAAAAAAAGAGCACCCCTTAAACCTGTTATTTTACTTAGGTAATAAAGCAAGTTACTCATCAATAGTTTTCTGAAATCAGATTGCTTTAAAGATGTAAATAACTGTATAACTGCACTTCTAGGAGCATGGACCATAAATTTTGCATTTAAAAATATGTACTCTTAAAACCTTTTATAAAAGCATTTGTGAGAAAACAATGTAGAAACTATATTAGTTATTTGCATTTAAAAATTAGCTAAAATTTCAGAGGCAATTAATGAGTAATGATGGATGAGATGCAATGTCTTGAGACATCATTTTCTTACCATTCAAAGTACAGTTCATCTATTCAACTTCACCAGCATCATGAATACCAGGATATCATGACCACCAGCTGTCAGGTTATTCCATCTGCACTGACAGCACCTGGCTTCATGGAAATAGATTTTGAATATGTTCTTGAGGTGAACTTTATTTTGCAGAATCTGTATTCTGTATTTTTGAATCTGCAAGTGTAATTTTGACACAAGCCTTCAAGACTGAACATCTCTCTACCTATATGAAATGAACAGTAAACGTTCTGAGTTCTTTTGCTTTTTCTAAAATATACAAACAACATATAATTGGAATCTATACCTTAGAATAAAGATATATCTAGTGAGGCAATGTCACATGCTAGTTTATTTTCATGTGTTTATTTTCAGTTTTGCTTTAGTCGAGAGATTTCAATAAGCATTCCAATTTAAAATATATGATAAGCAGCCCTTGATAAAACTTACTTTATCTTCCCGCTAAAACACATGAAAACAATCAAAATGCAATGATTCAAAAATTGTGAGTGGTTTTCTGTTAGTGGATGTATATCAGGAACAATATTTGGCTTTAGTGTCAGTGTGTTAATTTGAATCACCAAAGAAAATATTTGCAGGACACAATTATGAATGTTCTTGTTAACAGAATTGTGTAGGGCTATACTGCAGTTCCAGGCAGAGGACAAAATACTCTTCAAATATTTTTTTCTAAAGAAAGAATTAGCTTTATTCCATCATTTTGATGACTACTCTCTGCATTTCTTTGCTGTTGCTACAGCATAGTGATAGCCAGTGTGGCCCTGAACATATCAATAATAAATATCACTGTTTGAGATTTTATATAACTAGTGGAAATCTTTTCTTTTTTCCTCTCTAGACTACATGTTTAAACTGTCACAAACAGTTTGGGAAATTATGCTTTTCTCCAATTCTGATTGAAAATTCCAAGAGGCTATTAGATGTCAAATGAAGGCAAAGACATTTATTTATTCTGAGGCCGGTCAGGGTTCATAAATAATAACTGAAAAATGCAAATCAGTAAAAACAGAGTTAGGAAAAAATTATAAAATGGGATTTGTCTTGAAATGTGTGTGTATCTATATTGGCCTCAGCACCATTTGCTGGGTGTACACTACCGTGTTCACAATGCAGGTTTTGGTGGTAGTACAACTGTGTTCAAATTTTGAGTCTAACTTGGTGAGAAACTTAGACTTGCAAATTCTCAATTTTATTATCTATAAAAAGAAAATATTTTCAATTTCTTCTGTAAATGAAATAAATTGAGTATAGAGAAATAAATTAGAAAATTAGTATAAAACGTTTAGGAGAATGGACATGGTAAGCACACCATAAATGTTAACAATTATTATTAGTAGTAGTGATAATAAGATCATGGAAAAAGTCTCACTTGAAATAGTGCAATTTGCTTATGGTTTAAAAGAAATTTTTGTTTATTATTTTATAATAATTTTATATCAAATGGCTTTTTCCTGTGTCTTCTATTTTTCTCAATCACTTGACGCCAGTTTTTCATTAAGAAATAACGTTTAAGCCAACTGTGTTTAAACATGTATTTGCATGTTTATACCAAATAATATAAAATGAATTTTTTACTTGATCAAAATTTTAAAGCATAAAATATAAACTGAACATAACTTTTCACTTTCTCTGGAATTTGGCAGTGGTGGGTTATAAATTCTCAAAGAAAAGACTGGCTCCAAACAAACGTAAATTTGTTCAGTTTGAGTCTTCTCCCAAGCATCATAAATTCAGCGTCTTCAAGTTTTTTGCAGCAGATGCAGTTTTTCATTTTCTCTAAGATGGGTTACCTTACATCTCTTAAAAAGAAGGATAATAGCAATCCCTAGGAACTAAGCATATGGAAAATGATTCTTCCTATAGGCCAATATGAGAAGGAAATCAGAAGAGCCTGAAAAGTAGACAAAGGGTAGTTTTTCATATCTTTAAGCCTGGGGGGGAGACTACTGTATTATTTTTATTTTGTTTAAATAGCAGAATTACGCCTTTTGAAATGACACTTGAAATAAATATGAGATATTTAAAGTTCTGATATACTTGGTTAATACACTAATAGCAAAGGACATTGCTCACATTTCTCTTCTACTTCAGATTTTGGCATTCTCTGTTCAAAAAGTGCTCAGATATCTTTCACATGAATTTCTTTTGAAGCATTAAGAAAACTATCATCACTTCATCATAAATCTGTCTTCAAGGAAGCAACAGGAATTCAGAATTACCTGTTTTGTCACTCTTCTATCTTTGTGAAACATCATCCTTTACAGGAATACTAATACTTATACTTTATTTAAAAAATAGCTTGCACACATATCATTATCTCTATAAAAAGAAAAAATAGAAAGATCTAGCAAAGCTGAAGTAATATTTTATAATATACCTTTTAATTACATATTATTCAGTAAACAAAATAATCTTAAAATAGGTAATGAATTTTATTTAAAGTGACGATTAATAATATTGAAAGACAGTTCTCCATTGTACAATGAGTCTTGAACAAAAAAGGCCTGAGTTGGATCTTGGTTCTAATATCTACTCTTACAGTGGGACTGTTACTCAAATTCCTTGAACTACATTTGTCTCATAAGCAAAACAGAATTTTTTCTGTTTTACTGATGTCTCTGAATTTCTCTGAAGTATTTTTTAAGAGTTAAATTATCAAACATATGAAAATTACATTATAGGTGGTCAATAAATTATAGCTATAATCTAGAGTTCTACAACTGCAAGTTTAGATCATAAATAGCTTTAATGCCCTTTTAAACAAACAAAATGGATTCTTACTGAATGTCAATGCTCCTTAAAAGATAAATTACAAAACTATTTTTATACCATTACAGTTATACTTGTTACTGAAAAGAGAATGTTTCTGTTTTGTTAAGTCCTTTTTGCCATTTAGATACAATAACTTTATACATGCTTTACTATTATTTCTATAATATAGTGCTTCAGTATGCACCTAATTTCTGCCTGAGAGATTGCAACACAAAAATGTGACATTTTGATATGAGTTTTTCTTAAATTTTCTTTTGCCTCAATTATTCCCAGATCCCAAGTTAAATGAGTAAGAACAAGTATTTACTCTGAAAGTCATTAGAAAACCATTCAATGATTTTGTTATCAGGATAATACTGGTTCTTTAGAATGATGAGTTAGAGAGGAAGCCCTGCTTCTCAGTTATATGCAATACTTTGGATTGGTACAGATTCTTCTGCATGGTTCTTGAAGAATTCAGCTGTGAATTCATCTGGTCTTGGGCTTTTTGTTGTTGTTGCTGTTGGGTGATTTTTTTTTTTTTTTTTAATTACCAATTAAGTCTCACTACTTGTTATTGGTCTGTTCAGTAGTCTATTTCCTCCTGGTTTGGTATTGGGAAGTTTTATAGTTTAAGAAATTTATTCATCTCCTCTAGGTGTTCTAGAGTGTGCATGTAGAGGTACTCATAACAGTCTCTGATGATCTTTTGTATTTCTGTGGTATCAGTTATGATTTCATTTTCATCATTTCTGATTTTGCTTCCTTGAATTTTCTCCCTTTTTTGGTTAATCTAACTTGTGGTCTATCAGTTTTATTTATCTTTTGTGTTTTTTTAATCTCAATCTCATTTTGTTCTGCTCTGATCTTTGTTATTTTTTCTGCTAGCTTTGATTTGGGCTGGTTCTTGATTTTCCAGTTTCTTGAGGTGTAATGTTAAGTAAGTTGAGATTTTCCGATCTTTTTTATGTAGGTATTTAATGCTATAAACTTTCCTGTTATCTATGCTTTTGCTGTATCACAGAGTTTTTTTTTTTTTTTT
>NW_012106408.1:348128-351597 GCF_000951045.1 Mandrillus leucophaeus
GGCAAGTATCATCCTTTTGTCTCCATGTTTAGAACTCCTTTGAGAATTTTTTTATAGTGCCAGCCTAGTGGTGATAAATTCCCTTGGCATTTGGTTATCTAGAAGAGATTTCCTTTCTGCTTCATTGGTAAACTTTAGTTTGGCAAGATATAAAATTGTTGGCAAAATTTTTTTTTTCTTTAAAATGGCTAAATATAGGCCCTCAATTTTTTCTGGCTTATAAGATTTCTGTTGAGAAATTTGCCATTAGTCTGATGGGATTTCATTATAGGTAACTTCACTCTTTTCTTTAACTGCTTTATGTTGACTTTGTCTAGTCTCATGACCATATGTTTTGGTGATTTTTGTCTTATTATCTACCAAGGGTTCTCTGAACTTATTATATCTGGCTGTCTACATCTCCAGCAAGATCAGAAAAATTTTCCTAATTTATATACTCACATATATTTTCCAAACTTTTTACTTTTTCTTCTTCTCCCTCAGGAATGCCTATAACTTAAAGGATTTACATAATTCCATATTTCTCAAAGGCTTTGTTCTTCAACATTTTTTCTGTATTTTTGTTTGACCAGGTTAACTTGAAAGACTGATTTTCAACCTCTGAAATTCATTCTTCTGCTTAGTCTATCTTATTTTTAAAATATTCAATTCTATTTTGAAATTCTTTCAGTGAATTTATTTCCTGAAGTTCTGTTTATTTTTCTGTTTTTTGTTTAAGATATCTACATCTTCTTTCATACCATTAATAGTTTTTCTGATATCTTTTCATTGGTTTGCAACATTTTGTTGGGTCTCATTGAGCTTCTTTGCAATCCATGTTTTGAGTCTTCATCATTTCAGAATTTTCATTTTGGTTAGAATCCACTGCTAGGGTTCTAGTGTGATCCTCTGTGTCACAACTCTAACGGTTTTATCTATGGTGCCAGAGTTCTTATGCTGCATCCTTCTCATCTGGAGAAGCTGAAACTTCTCATATTTGACCCCCCTTGATGTGTGACTGTAACATATGTTTGATAGGATCTTCTGGGTTTGCTTTTATAGCCCTATGTGCTCTGTCAGCAGGTTTCATTTTGGGTTATACCATTCATCCTCCAGGCCAGTAGGTGGCATTTATAGGTAAGAGTTTGCTGCAGCCGAAGAAAATGGGTAATTGATACTTGTTTACTGAGGTGGAGGGACAAAGCTGGGCAGAACTGGACAACTCACGAATACCCCAGTGTTGAGTGCAGGACAAGCCCTGACGGTGGCGCTCCTGGTGAAATGTGCCAAAGTCTCTGCAGGGAGGGAGAGCCCTGCACCAACCACACATCCTAGACAGGCGAGAACGTAATCTGTTTCTCTCTCACACCTCCGTTCTGAGTCTCATGACTGTCAGTTCCAACAAACACTTTGCCTTATCTCAGGCCACAGTGTAGCTTAGAGCCACAGAAAATTGCCATCCCACTGTTCTCCATGGCAGTGGCCTTGGGGCAAAACCTTTCCACTCAGCTCAATACAGACAGCTTTGTGGCTTGCTTGTTCTCTAATGAGAGAATCTGCTGCTCGTTGTTGAGTCGGGGAATGGCTCTACCTATCCGCACATGCAGAAGTCTGTTAGCTGTGATGGCATAAACTGGTTTTGTTTGCCTGAACACAGATCAGAAGGAGAGTGATCAAGTGCCAGCCGTTGTGGACTGGGCTAGTTAATCCCTCAATCCTTAGGCCTTTAGATGGCCCCTTGGATGGGGTGCAGGAGTCCTGAAGGGACTATACTGAGACTAGGCCAGTGAACTTGTCCTCAGGTCCTCAGGGTTCCGCTGCTGGCTGAGATAGTAGGAAGAGCCAGGCTTGACCTCAGGTCACTGGCAGAACTCTCAGGTAGGGGCAGATGAAATGCTCAGGTGGTGGCAGAACACTCAGGGTGTGGGAGTTCCAGAGTATATCACAGGCCTGTAGGAGCTGGGGTTTTAGAAGGGCTGCAGCTGAAATTGTTAGGTGGGAATAGGGCAGCTGTGCTGTGGTCCTGTCACTGGGGAAAGCAGCCCCTGGCTCAGTGGGAGCAGTGGAGGTTGACGTTGGTGGGGTACATGGCTCACAGGTGCCTTACTCCAAGAGGAGTAGCAATGGTAACCTTCACTGGGGTATGTGAAGGTGCCCAGTATCTCCCTCCCTGGCCTATCAGTGGTGGCAATGATGGTGGTGGGGGCCCCAGGAGAGAATGTAGACCTCTGGGGGCTGAGCTGTCAGAAGGGCACAGGGTCATAGCCAAAATGTTCAGGTGGGAACAGGGCAACCACACTGTGAGCCTATCACTCAGAAGGTTAGGTCCCCCTTCAGTAGAAGCAGAGAAGCCTGGCAGCTTTGGAGGACACGGCAAACTCAAATTTTCCTCCCACAGAAGCAGTGGTAGATTTCACTGTTGGAATATGCAAAGGTGCCAGGTATCCCTGCGCCTTCCTTGATCTGGTGATGGCAATAGTGGTGGCAGCAATCATGACAGTGGTGGTGGTGGCAACTGTGGTGGAACCTAGGGAGGATCACCAGCCTCTCAGGGCCAGGCTCTTAGAATGCTGGGCTGCAACAAAAATTCTCAGGTGGGGACAGGACAGCTATATTGTGGACATGATGCCCAGGAATGCAGTCCCTGTCTAGCAGGAGCAGTGGAGTCAGGCAGCCATCTGATCCACAGCCTGTGCATTTCTCCATCCTGTGGCAGCAGTTGTAATATCCATCTTTGTGGTGTGCGTAAGTGCCTGGGATCCATGCTCCCTCCCTGGTGTGGTGGTAGCAGCTATTCAGGAATCAAAACCTTTCAGGAATCCACATGGGCTCAAGCAATGCCTCTGCACAGTATACGGGCAGCGACTTGTGTTACTCTGAAGGGCCAGGAAATCCAGGGAGTTCTTCCATAGCTAGGATTGCAAAGGTCCATCGCAGGATTGTGGAGCCCCAGGAGTCACTCACTCATTCCTTTTCTGCACTGGGGAGATTCTCCCAGCTCCTCTCCCAGCTCCATGCCAGGCTGAACTCAGAGGGTTGCTTGGCTTCACGCTCCTATTTTCTGTGATTCCTGTTGCTTCTCTGATAAACTCCATGTGTGTTCTTAGATGATCTACTTGAAGTGTTAATATTTACTCACTGTTTTGATTCTTGTCAGTGAGGGAGACACTCACTAGCTGCTTCTAGCCAACCATCTTCAACCGGAGTGCTGTTTTTGTTTTTTAATTATTTTAGAATATTTTCAATCTGTGATTTTTGAATCCACAGATGCGAAACCCACAGAATATGGAGGGACAGTTGCATTCTCATATAAAAGCCTTTGAATATAATTGATTACATATTCATTTGTTTATTAATAAAAATAATGTGTTTAGTCTTGGTTGGGGTCTATCAATGCTATCTGATAAAATATGTGGTTTCTACTTGATTTTAAATACATTCTATCCTCTACACTATAAAACATCATGTTAGATTTAATCCTATGGGTATG
>NW_012106408.1:353724-355760 GCF_000951045.1 Mandrillus leucophaeus
GGATGTTAAAATATATATATTACATTAAGTATAGCTTACAAATTATAACCTCTATAAGAAAAGAAATATACAGCTTCTAAAGGAATGTGAAGAAATGGAATGAAAGGAATAAATATACAAACAATACCTAATAGTTTTTCTTAAAGACTGGGAAGTAGAAGGAAGCACCAAAAATGTGCGAAAATAGAAAGCAAAAATGCTAGAAGCAGATTTAAGTGAATGAAGAAGCTCAGATAAACTCTTCATTTGAAAGACATTGTCAAATTGGACTTTTAGAAATTAAGGTATCATGTTTGCGAGACCTTCCTAAAATAAGGAAAATGTAACACTGAGAAAAGAAAAAGGAATATACACCAGAAAAATACTAATAAAAAAACTGATATGACAGTATTAATGTTATATAGAATAACATCAAGAAAACATGATTATGAACACTATATATATAATGATTAAAGATTCATTCCACCAAAAATAAAAAAATTCTGAACAATTATTTTCTAATAAAATTACCTTAAAATACATAATATTTATGCATATATATTCATACACTTATATACATATAAATACATATGCAAGAGAGGAAGAAATTGACAAATTGACCAACATAGTGGACAATTTTAACAGAACCATTTCGATTAGTGATACATCAAGGTGAAAAAACCAATTAAGAAAGTAAGAAATATTTGTATACCAAAGTGAGGTTTAATCAATAGCATGTTATTCAAGCTCTGTATACGTTTTTGTCTCTAGCTGTTAAATGGGACAAAATCATAGCTATCAACTAATAATTAGTTAAAATTAAAGGATACACCATTGTCATTTTGATTCACATTTACGTGGTTAAGAGAAAGCTATGCTTTAGACAAAATGCTCTCCAGACAGAACTGTGAAAATATAAAAGAATGATGCATTATAAGTGTATAGACAAATCACAATTTGTACAGAAATGAGAAAAGAGATTCTAGTCACCAGGTGGTCATAGTATTGCCTTCAATAGCTTTTGAATGAGTTCTATTTTCTCCCATTATAGGAATTCATCTTATGGTATGGAAAAATGGGAAATGAGCATGAACATTATATATATTTTGTCCTATAATGAGTAAGACAAGCCGGATCCTTTTGCCTAAGACAAAGATCAGATGTAGTTGTATTTTTGTTGATTCTTCACATGTTAAAGAATCTGTTAGGGAGACCACCAGATAGTAAAATAATGAGATGTGAGCACATGTCCATCTACTCACTCAGCTTACCAGGCATTGACGGATACTCTTTAAGTAAATACAGTCATTGCTAAAGAAAACACGTATTGTAGACTAGCAAAGACAGAGTTTTTAAACGAAAAATTATCTTTTAGAAAGAGATACTGAGTTAAATGAGATAGAGGTTAAGTTTAAGAGAATTAATTTGAGTGGTAAGGATATTGCCAAGTTCCTTATACTATTGTTAATACATGTCTCAGCTCTACAGATTTAAAAGCCATAATTCCATAATTACTATTTGTTATCTTACTTACATGTATTTTGTAAAGTAAGTGAATATTTCACCTTAATTTAAGATTGCAGCACTCTTAATATTTACCAACAGCCATGGTCTGGCTACAAGAGCCAAAAAAAAAAAAAAATTCTTCATTTATGTTTCTCTCGTCTTTTCTCTGGTAAATAACCAACACTGAACTGTTATGGATCCACAGTAGTAAAATTTGGATGCAAATATCTCTTTTGTCAACACATATTATGCTGCACTGTGTTCCACTAACAGATGGAAGTTATCTAGCGGTAGGATCTGTGCCTTTCTATTTAATATGTTTAGGTCCTGAAATACATACCAAGTAGGAACACTGAAGATTATGGTAATGATGCCACAAAGTTCTTAGAATACTCTAATGAAATGCATTATTGGATTACAGAATAGTTAATTGAAGTCATCATCATTACAATAGTTGATTCCTTTGATGTATTTCTTCTGGGCATGATTAAAGATTTAGCAATATTGGTCTTATATCCTGAGATGTGAAAAATGCCTAATCATTTGTTCAA
>NW_012106408.1:358410-359511 GCF_000951045.1 Mandrillus leucophaeus
GTAATTTTGATAAAAGTGCTCCATAACATATGTAATTTTGATAAAAGTATAAGTAAAAATTGTATATTAAAATTTATCTAGACACTGTTTAAAGATTTAAATTATATATTAAGAGTAAACCTAATGTAAGTATATTAATCATATTAAAACTTTGAAATGTGAGCAGCTACACTTTGATTTGATTTGAATTGATTTTTTTGGCTAATGTTGATGACCTCCAATAAAAAATTTCTTGCATCCACCAAAGGGGCGTATGATAGAAGACTTGCTTATTATATAAATACTCTCCAAAGCATTTGTTAGAAATGTAGTGCCTTATTTTATTAAAACAGCAAATATAGTAAATTTTAATCAGGCATATAGTGGGGGTAAAAGAAAAGAAATTTTCTAACATGGATTCAGAACTTAAATTTTAGGAAACATTATGACTGTGAAGAAATAAGTACTGTTCTGTGGTTTTTATCATTATACATCTATTATATCTTATTTAATGAAAAGGTCATATAACTTTATGAAAACATACACATACATATTTGCTAATTAAAATATCAAATAATTAACATTATATAGATGAATTTAAACAATTTTCAAAACTTCCATCTATTAACTCCTTGATTAAAAGCAAATTGTGAAAGTAAAAAATATAGCATTTGGGGCTAGATACTGTAAGGAATCCTCATGCTACAGGTTATGCAGGAAGTGGCCATTGTAATTTTAGGCTCACAGCAAAGAAGAGAAAACTCCATGGGGCCAATAAGAAATGATCTTAACTAGACTGGTGAGCAGTGAGCAAATAGAAAAGCAAGGGTTGCTCTAAGGGTATTGCTGGTAGCAATATGGGAAGCTAGATATCAGAAATCCTCATTGGACTTGGTATCACAGAAAGGCAAGAGCAAATCTTCTGTGAAAAACAGCTTCAATTTAGCCTCCACAGTTTCCAGAATTTGTGATCAATCACATGTGATCCAATATAAAAAACTAGCTAATATTCAATCAAACCAAATGTCATGAATGAGAATTAATTCAACAAAAAACAGGTTTAGACTACTCAGTAATTCAGACATTAAAATTATCTGAAATGTGTATATATGTATTCCTATG
>NW_012106408.1:363036-365491 GCF_000951045.1 Mandrillus leucophaeus
ATTTTCTGAAGCTCATAATGTTCACCTGAATCTAAGATTTCTCCTTTTGTTAAATGATGACCTCTAAGTTTCCTTCCAACTCCAACCTTCTGTATTATTCAAGTAATACAACATGAAATAATGAATACCACTCAAATAATGAGCTAAATATAACCTGGTGCATTTGTTTCAAGAAATATTATAACATTCTTTGGGGAAAATTAACTCAATGTTGTAATTCTTAAATGTCATTCCGAATATTGGGAAAGTTTTAGGATACAAGTATGAAATAATAACAGCGACTGAAAAAAAGTTACAAATCATCAATATTTGAACATTAACTTCACTTATCTCATTTCCTATCATATGGATAACTAACATTTATGGGTCACCTACTATGTGCTAGGCATTGTTCATAAAAATGTATACTACTACACACTTACAGCAGTATATGCGTGTTATATAATAGCGTGTGTTTTTCTTCTTAGAAAAAAAGGGAGGTACACAGAGCTTAAGAAATTTTCCAAGGTCAAATACCAGTTAAGTGAGACTGATAAGGATAATCCAGTCAAGTTTCAGAATCAACATTTTTAACCTCTTTTCTATAATAAATATTTTTCTTATGAGTGTCTGCATGTATTCTCCCCACATCAAAAGCCTGGTTCCACAAGTAACTCAATCACTCTTCGCATCAGGTAACCAAAAAAAGATATTTATTTGTTTGAATTTTGCTCCAAGTATATTGTTTACCTTCCCAAAGGAACAATATCTGCACAAACTGACTGTTAAGTATTCACATCGAAAATTCCATTCAGCGTTTAACTTAGTTACTCACATATATTAGAGAATATGTAAAATATTGAAGTGATTTATCTGTAGGCAAAATGTTGTGCTGATCTTTAATATTTGATCTGTGATAATTTTCATTTTAAAGATATACATTAGCTACGAAAGACTAATAAGATCTGAGAGAATGCAGCTTCATTTACAATCAAGTTGTGTTATTTCCTTATGCCTGGGGCTTAGCAGTGATGAAGAAGATAGTATTCTATTATCATCTTTGTTAATGGATATGTAAATTTTAACCTGTTCACTAGAGAAAGTTTTCCACTTGAAAAGAGTTATTTAACTTCAACTGGTTCTTAATTAACATGGGCATTTCTAATTTCTAGAAGGTATTTCCATGCATCTATTCATATTTTAAAATAAGTTTACTTGGAAATTATGAAGTATTATTTTCATTTTTATTCTTGAAGTCTAGGAATTTCTAGATTTAAGAATGCCAATATACATATTTAAATGTTTTATCTGCATTAACGTATGTGTGTGAGATTTTAAAACCTCAATCTTAATATAACAGAGTTTTTGATGTTTTTATTATGACTGACAAATTTATCTTTTTTAACACAAAAATATGGATTTTTCACATCTGTGAAAAAAAAAGAATATTTGCAATATGCTTTCTAACGGTCAAAGTTAGAAAAGTAACAGTCATATAACTTTCTAAAGATTGGTTAATTTGGAATTGTAATCAAAATACAAACACAGTTTAAAAGAGGAGTAAAAACTCATTCGTGATTTCACCTAGATTTGTAGGTAAGATTTGCCTCTGTTCCAAATACATATGAATGAAAAGTGGAGGAAAAATGAGCTGAACACATTTAACAATATCTCTATCATTTTTATAATTCAGCAGCATTAGATATTAACAATCTGTTTATTCAGAATATTTGAAAAAGAGGATTAACACTCACTCATATAAAAAACTTTTATCAATACATCTAGACCAAAGTAATCTAGAAATCATCACTAATTTTTGGAGATACTTCAGGATCTTGCAGGATCTTAGGTTAAATGAAAGGAATAACAACTTTTAACCACTACTACAAACAGGAAATGCTTAACACATTTGTGTATATGTAATTTATTGTACATCTCAAAAAATGTGCTGCTCATTTATATTCCCATGTATTCAATACTGTCATGAAAAGGTTGAATATTTTTAAATATCATAATGTTGGAAATACTAGACTTGAAATCACATTGAAAAAGTATTGCATAAAATAATACTCTTTTAAAATAAATATTATTGAATGAATCTGGATGCTTCCTAGCTAGGAGTTGATGTTTTAGAAGTTCAGTTCACATTTTAGTATCAGATTTTGAACTATAGAAAAAGAAACAAAGAATTGCCACCAATAATGTGAAAAATGGGCTTTCTTAGCAGCCTGTCAGTCTAGAGATTTTAGTAAAAGCTTTAGTACAAATTATAATTTTTGGCAAAAAGTGTATTTTTTTGAATCAATTCAGTAATTTTGACAGAAGTTAGAGACCACAAAAAACATTCTCGTTTTATTCTGGTTAAATGAGTGAGAAACTAGTGAAAACGACATGCTAGCAGAGTAAGAGCTCCAACACTGAAACTAGATCTGCCTGCATTGAATTTTAACTGTGCCATCTCTGCTAAGTTACTTAA
>NW_012106408.1:365866-367380 GCF_000951045.1 Mandrillus leucophaeus
AAGGTCTTCAGCTGATTAGATGAGGCCCATCCACATTATGGAGGTAAATCTCTTTACTAAAATTCTACTGATATAAATGTTAACTCTATCCAAAACATACCTTCACAGAAACATCTAGAATAGTGTTGGACTAAATATTTTGGTACCATGGCCTAGCCAGGTTGACACATAAAATTAAGCATCACAGGGACTGTCATTTGGACTTGGAGACTCATTGCATGTGAAGTGGTGCAATTTATCAAAAATATTAATAACAAAGAGAAGCAGTTGTGAGGGAAAAATTCTGTTAAATTTGAAGGACCTGTAGAACCGGGCAGAAGGCAGACCAAGTCATATTAAGACCGTGGGAGGATTGCATGACATCTCTAGTATTCTGGAAAGCTTCCAGAATACTAGAAAGGAAATAGAAGAGCAGCCCATGATGAAGATTGAAATTGGTTCCCTAGAGAAGTAGGCACAGCTGAGAGTAGAACAGTGCTGTAGGAGCAACAGCAGTCAGGATTCTCAGTCACAAAAGAGACCAATTAATACCAATGGAAAATGTGCCCTTAGGTTAGCCACATGGAAGGAATAATATGAGGAATTAGAAGAGACAGTAAATATAGATTTTTTTTAAAGCAGTGAGTCACAATGTTTTATACAAAGGAACATGGGCCAGAAATAAGACTTACACATGAGATTTACTTAGGGGTACTTACAAATTAAGGATAAAGCAACAGTAGATTATAAAAGCTAAAATATATAAGAAATTGAGAGGATATTCCCTACTTCTATATTAATACTATACAGTCCCTTTACTTTGTGGCTTGAGTTCACACTAACCTGTGTTGAGTAAGATACAGACGTTACTTAACGAATTAAGGGATGGTTCCTGCCCTTAGTAGAAATACAGTTAATTCGAACAGAAAAGTACAAACAAGTAAATTAATGAATTCACATAGATTTAAATTAATAAAGTTTTCTTCAGGGAAGAACTGAAAAAAATAGATAAAGCTTTGGCAACAGCTATGTTAAATAATTTGTTTTATAAACTTAACATGATTAAATAGTGGCATTAATTATCTAGCAATGCAACAAGCAACCCCATAAAATATCTCAAAGTGATATATAAAATTTGGCAGTTTTTACTTTAGATTAGGCCATGTAAGAAATGTCTTATCTTGTAGGATCCATCTTTTAATGAAAAAAAAAAAACAAAACTTGGCTTAATGGAAGGATGGCAAAATAAATGAGCATTGCTCAGAGTTTTTAACTAAATCAAAAATTCAAATTAAATAGAAAGAACAATTTAGTATTTTTAAAATATATGTTTAACAACAGTGTACAAATAATTGCTAAATCTTGAACTTTATAAAACAAGTCATTTTCTCATGTAAAAGATGAAAAAAGTTCAAATCTAAGTATTAATTATTGAAATATTTAATTACCATTGACTATAATTTACATTTAATTAATAAAAGGAACTTGATTCAATGTAGAAACAATTTAAATAGCAAACAAAGTGACAGGGACTT
>NW_012106408.1:367430-375404 GCF_000951045.1 Mandrillus leucophaeus
AATTTGGCAGTTTTTACTTTAGATTAGGCCATGTAAGAAATGTCTTATCTTGTAGGATCCATCTTTTAATGAAAAAAAAAAAACAAAACTTGGCTTAATGGAAGGATGGCAAAATAAATGAGCATTGCTCAGAGTTTTTAACTAAATCAAAAATTCAAATTAAATAGAAAGAACAATTTAGTATTTTTAAAATATATGTTTAACAACAGTGTACAAATAATTGCTAAATCTTGAACTTTATAAAACAAGTCATTTTCTCATGTAAAAGATGAAAAAAGTTCAAATCTAAGTATTAATTATTGAAATATTTAATTACCATTGACTACAATTTACATTTAATTAATAAAAGGAACTTGATTCAATGTAGAAACAATTTAAATAGCAAACAAAGTGACAGGGACTTTCATAGAATTGTATTGGTGGTCTCCTTCATAAATCAGTGGATAGTACATGCAATAATATTAGAATCAAATGCTATATTCTATTAATAACATAATACCTGTCACAAACCAGAGAACAGTTAAGAAAAAATTGTCCTAGACAACAATAGAAGCAATTTAATATTAGGCCTTTGGAAGAACTTCTTGGTAATATGGAAATATCTGGCAAATGGATGGAATTAATTAGTAAAGGTTGAAAGATCCTCATAATTTGCCAAATTCCTCTTTGCTAATAATAGCACATATAATTTCAATGTAGAGGCATCAAAGGCAAAAGATCATTTTTAGATGTCTGTTGGCCTTTCAGTAATTCCCACCTTTGGAAAAGAATAGTCTATATAGTTCCATATGAAATCATGTCTTTGGACAAGAACAATTAACCAAGTAGAGTGATAGTTAATCAAGTCTGGTTTTAAAAGTATTTGATTTGACAGTTATAGAGTCAAGCCATATATATTCAATATATTATTTTCTTCAAATTGTTAATTCAAAATTTTCTCTCGTAATATTCACTGTATTCCTTTTTCTTGCATCTCTTCAACTTCTTGGCCATTTCAGTGTTTAAAGTGAAATTGTATTTTTTAATATTTTGCCTAAGTAAAGTAACTGTTATGAAGTAAATACATAAGTAGAGGTGTAAAATAAATATCTTTAGCAAATTTGTGCAGCATATTAAAGAAACAAATATATAGTGTATACTATAAAGGACATAAGGCTTTGCACATTTACTAATAATCTTTAATAATTATGTGTCTTTCATGTACACCATTACTATCCAACTGATCATATTCTTTCTCTCAGTGTACATACAGTCTAGAAAGAGTTACAGAGAAGCCAATCTTCCATTAACATAATATGATAAATGTATTTACTGGAGAGGGAAAAGAGGGAATGAAATACATTAGGCAACAGAACATTATCTAAGATATCAATTCACAAACAAAACATTGTGTACCCAAATCTGAAATAAGTAATTTGTTGAAGCAAAAACCAAATGTAGTTCATCCAAAAGAGGGTAAAAATAGTCATGAAAATATTAAAATTTAAAATGACAGAAAGATTTGAATTTTGATTTCACCAGAATAGAAACTGGGGCAACCTCTCCAAGTTTTGTTTAAAAGAACAAAAAAGAAGAAGAAAAGAGGACCTTCTACAAAGGTAGTCTGCGGCCTAAGACCCAGCAGAGAATAAACACAGACAAGTAAATGTTTTCTTCCCACCATTTTTTTTATTCTCCACAGCTTATCCTCCTAATTCCAAAGTGTGGAGAAGAAAATAAGAAGCGTGTGTGTTAATATACATTCAAAAATAATACTTCTAGAATATGTGAATTTGTAAATCTGGCAGGATATGGTAGCCTTGCATGCAGAATTTTGTACTGAATTTTATACTGAATTACCTGAAGGTGTTAGACAATTTAACAAGTGAGCTGTATAGGCATATATCCCAATGACAGTATACAATACAGGATCTCAGAAGTACTTTTTCGTGCTTATTCAAATTCTTTAAGAAGTATGGAAAGCAAACTGATATAAATTGCATTTGTGGTTTTCTATAATGTAATAGAAGAAGCTAATGAATACATGCCACAGAGATTCACAATATAATAAGAATGTTTCCAGTAACAATACACCATGAGAGGTAACTAAAGTCAATTTGTGTATGAATTTAACAATTATCTTATGTGTGTAATCTGGCTAAATTTAATATCATTTCAAATATATTATTCAAACAGAAAACCACCCAGGTTGCCTAATCTAATTCCCCATACCACCTAACCTATAATTGTAAGCAGTGGACTTTTCTCTATTATTCTGTAATTTATTTGTGATGTTTACAAATATATACGTATATATATATTTATTTATTTAATTCAAAGAGTAATTTTGAAACTAAAGAAGATAGTGGTATAGGTGGAACTAGCTACCAAGGGAAGAAAGAAACTTGGTTTAAAATGTATTAGAGTGATTCATAAAAAGAGAATGAATCTTATAAATTTGCCTAACTTTCACCTATTTATGTATATAAATTGATTATGGAAAATAGTTATGTGGGAAAAATAATAGGAGCTATCCTGGAACATAAAATGGAAATAAATTATTTTACTTATCAGTTGAAGTTGTCTTGTAATTGCTCTATCAAATTATATTTCTTATAGCCAAGCAGGATTTAATAAAACAAAACAAGATTTACCTACAAAACATGTCTTAGACTGGGGAACCCTTGAAGTAGAGCGTGGAACAAATATTTATATGCAAGCTGTTTGAGATTATTTCCGAAATCCAGCTTGCATATATATCCTTGTTCCAAACTTGAAGAACTGAAGAAAGGAGGAAAAGGAGGAAAGGAAGAAAGAGATAAGGAGGAAAATCTAGTCACTTTGTAATAATACACATTGTTATGAGCAAATGAGGCTTCATTTCAGTTGGGAGATTCAAAGGAGAGTGCAGAATGTCTTCTAGAATTGTCCACCTAAGGTTAAATGCATCTGCTGCTACCACCACTTTAAGAGTTAAGCATTGTTCTCAAGGGCATTAATTTCCCTTTGATTTGAGATTACTATTAAGCATAATGAAGTAACACCCATTTAAGTCTGCAGCTCAGGAGAAAACTTGGCACAGACAACAAGATGCTATCAGGACCAGGTATCTCAAAACACATACAGAATTATCCATGAAACCAGAGGTACAATTATATGTGAGGCAAAGAAGATGTATGGTGGGGTAACTGAGGCATCGGATACTGTCTACCACTTACATCATTTTAGTCTTTTATTATATAGTACAGCAGACTATATACAGTGGTCACTGAAATAAACTATAACCTCCACTGTTACATTTATCATTTTTCTTTTTCACCCATAAATCCTAGATTTTTTTCAGCCTGGATCAGCAAGTCAGCAGGTCTAGCTTGTTTCCATGGTGGGTTGATTTTTCTTTCATCCCACAAAGTTAAACTCTTTGTTTTCTTTCCCTTGTTAGGCTATTGTCATTAAAATTGTTGCTCACCACTGTCACCAGGCATAGAAGTGCAAAGAGACAATTCAGTGAATCTCCTAAATTCTGGACAAACTCCACCAGTGTCCCATTATGTACCAGCCATTCTAGCTGAGCAACCCTTAAAACCTTTCATTAATATGGTATGTCTCTGAATCTTTGTACAGTTCATTTCACATAGAGAGTCATTTATATGTCCTAGCATGGCATAATAAATACATACCATTGCCTACTCACTAGATCCAATTTTCATGATGTAATCAAAATAGAGCCTGTGTGATATTCTGCAGAAGGCCAAAGTAATTGAGGTACTTCATATTATCTTTGAACAGGCAAAAGTAAAATTAATATATCTGTTAGATAAAATAATTGTTAGCCTGCTATTCTTGTCTCAAAAGGCATTTTTTTCATCTCAATAGTGAAAATAATACATTCGTTATATGTATAGAAACACAGTAAGTTTTCAAGACTGCTTTGATATCTTTAGGTAAAAGTACCTCATTTAGAACTGCAAAAGTGATTGGGGCTCATGTTTGGTTAAAATCATGGTAATCCACCATCTTGTGTTACAAACTATCCACATTGTGCAAAACCAACACAGTTGAATTGGTCATGGAAATGCTAGCGACCGCATCTCCAACATCCTAAAGGTTTATGATGGTACATTAATTTCTTCCTGAGATTCAACCTTGCTTTATTTGACTATCTTGTCTGCTTGGGATTTCAGTATCTTGCAGTTGACTTTTCTTATCATCATGGCTCTCACCCCATTGGTCAAGGAGACAATGATTTTTGCCAAATACTAACTCAATCCAAGTGGTCGGGCACTTGCACTATTTCTAGAAAGAATTATCTTTGTGCATAGTCTAGTGATCAAATTCTTATCTTAAATTCCAGTATATGTAATCTGGAACTTAACTTATCTACTCCTGTCTGAAAAACAAGTCTTGGTTGTATACACAGATGTGAAAATAAACCGAAGAAGATACTTTTGAAAAATCAGAACACTCAAATCCTAATCTTTGATCTCCACCAAGAGTAGATATTTGACTTCAGAAAAATCACTTACTCTCTCTTACATTTCAGGGATTCAAACACTAAAATAGGATGTTGGCCTAGATGATCATTCAATAATTTTTTATAATAATTCCATTATTGCAGGATTGTATAGGAGATTTTGTCAGATATCTCCAAATTTCAATGAGAATGTCACAAAACATTGCTAAAATAGAAAAGAGGTGCCAGATATTCAAATATAATTATTGCTATGTAAGAGATTAATATTAACAACTAATTCATATTGCATATTTACCATGCTAAATGTTTTATATTGATTATCCATTTCATTCTCTCACCAAAATTTTGAGGTTGATCCTGCTACAATTCCCTTTTACATGTGATAAAATTCATAATTAGAGAGGAAAGATATAATGTGTTTAAGACTAATAAAAAAGCTACTAACAGGAGCGTAATTTGAACCACTGCAATCCATTGCCAAATCTTCTTAACCTTTTGATTATACAACCATTTAACATTATTTTTCTATTAAATAGTCAGTTCAGTAAAAATGAAATGCCCAAATCAGTTTAAATAGTTTGTTTATTTGTTCTGATTCCTGATTGATTTGTGATTATTTTTGCTTTGGCATTAGTTCTGCCAGAATGATGGCCCTGGTACCATTAGTAAGGGGGAAAATTCCTTAATTTGGCATTTATTCATCTAGTATTATCAATTGTTGTGACTTTTATTAAAAGAAAATAGTGACACGAAGCAATTTTAAAGAACTTTCTAGAGCTTTATGGTAGAGATGTTAACTTTTCTTCCAAAAGACTGAGAGAGCAAAAGACTTTTTTTTTTTTTTTTTTAAAAGGAAGCAGTTAGAAGGAGGATCTTTGAAACCTCTCCAGAATTTCTTGATTACTTCTCATCTGGTCTAATTTTTCCCTGATGAGAAGCTGTGCTTGAGAGTAATAAGTACTGCATGAACTAAATACATCACACTTGACTGTCTGCATAATGGCAGTGGTGGAAAGGAATCAAATGGATTTAGGTTCCATCAACCTGAAGCTATTGATTTTTCAGTTTTCCACGAGCCACAAAATGGAGTTAGCAAAAACCACTTTTTGCACTCAGAATAGTGAAAAGCCAGGGAATATAAAGCCATTTTTGAATGTAATGTACATTCTTTAGCCAGCTTGCAACTCACTTCTGACTCCTTCAACAGAAATAGCACACCTGCACTTCACAAATGTACACAACACAAAGTAGAGAGGTGTTTTGTTAACGCTTTGTTATCCTGCTGATAAATATGCACAGATCCACAACTAGCTATATATTTAAAATTCATTAAGCATTAGCAGATCTTATCTTTTTTAAAGAAATAGAACAGAGAAAATTGAAGAAATAATTTTGAAAAATAGATATGTAGTAAAGATGTGCTTCAGCTTACCTCTGCATATTCATTTAAATATTTTTAAATTCTCATTTTAAAATTATAATTATATTTTGAATAAATTAAATTAAAATATTTTAGATATTTTGAATAATAAATTTGTTCACTTTTGTGATTTAAAAAAATATACTGTATGTAAACCAGTAGCAAAATGTTTGTCATTTTCATTTTAGTCTATTTTATTTTTTATGAGTTTTGAAAGAACAAAAGAGGCTTTTGTTTTATTTCTTGCTGTCAGGAAATTATAGACAAATCCCAGTTAAGTATATATCTTATTTGTGAAATTCAACTTTGTCATTTCTTAAGTGTTTATTTTTTCCTGCCATTCTATTCAAATTAGTGTGTCCTTGGAAATAAACAGCACCATTCATTTATTAGTTTCTGGCTTATCACATGAAATTAAACATCAGGATATGCAGTAATTAGAAATCATCTCACCCTGGAAAATGGGATAATGACAGGGTCCTTGAAATCAGTAGAGGTTAAAGCTGCATGTTTAAAGCACATTTGTATAAACCTAAGATACAGTTCTGATTAGAAATATTGTATGAATGCCGCTACAATTAAAAGTTATATTTAATCTAGTAGAAAGAGTTTATTTTAAGACCGTGACCTTAGAAATGCATCTTGTAAGAAAAAGTATCTCAGACAGAAAATAATGTACAATGCCCTTTCCTCAAACATCTTGAATTCAACCAATTTTCAATTTCAATTACTTAGTATTAGTAATGATATTAATATATAATGCATATAAGTTGTATGCATGAGGTACGATGTGCCAATCTAAAGAATTGTGGCAATTGTGAGTTGTTTAAACAGAAAAAATGGTTATGTTATACCACCTTATCATACGGCCAAATAAATAAATATTTACAAAGGATGAAAAACCTGAAACTATAGAAATACCAGCAAGTGTATCAGCAAATGTCAGTAAGTATTCTTAGACTTTGGGTTGTGAGTGTTCTTTCTAATCATAATGCCAAGCACTAATAATCAGGAATCAAACTAATTCAACCAATATGAGACAGAAGTTTTCACTGTGAAAATGTATGTGGAATAACACATAAAAAGAAAATTTACAGAAACCTAATAATCATTCCTGAAAGAAACTGTAATAGAGCAATGGTACTGAATTCAAGACAGTATCTCTAAGGACATTACAAACAGTACTTTTTAGGTCTCCAGTTTTCTCTTTTAATTTTAAAATTACTCATTTATCTCTTTTAATATTGTCTCTCTCTTCCCACTGGCACTTTAAAAACTTGAAAATATTTCCCACATTCACAGTTAAATTCCTGGGTGGTGATAGGGCATGAGAGGGGGTCTGATCAGCTTTGCTACTGTCATCTATGTTTGTCAGCAGCTTCACAGAAAACCATTCTGTGGACTACTGGTCCAGCTATAAAGATTTGCAAGTGAAAAGATTCTACAAGATAAAAGAAGCAGGACTTGAGTTCAATATAATGAGAGGTGTAATCTTAATTATATAATTTTAATTTTTGGAGGTGTAACATTCTGAGAATGTGTCAAAAAGGAGGTTATAATTACAATAATAGAAAATACCAAATTAAAGTGAAAAGGAAAATTACTAAAATGCTTGAAAAGATTATGCAGGAAGAAGGCCGGGCGCGGTGGCTCACACCTGTAATCCCAGCACTTTGGGAGGCCGAGGTGGGGGTATCACGAGGTCAGGAGATCGACACCATCCTGGCTAACACGGTGAAACCTCGTCTCTACTAAAAATACAAAAAATTAGCCGGGTGTGGTGGCAGGCGCCTGTAGTCCCAGCTATTCGGAGGCTGAGGCAGGAGAATGGCGAGAACCCGGGAGGAGGAGCTTGAAGTGAGCCGAGATCGCGCCACTGCACTCCTGCCTGGATGACAGAGCGAGACTCCATCTCAAAAAAGAAAAGATAATGTGGGAGGAAAAAAATTATAAGGAAATTAGTACCTCCAAAGTAATATTAAAATAAACTTTATAAATCATAAAGACCCGAACTAATGCTGCAGAAATAAAATAAGAAAACCGAAGAAAAGCTTGTGAGCCACACATAGAATGTGGAAGTAACAAGGAGTTTGAGATTATA
>NW_012106408.1:375454-404627 GCF_000951045.1 Mandrillus leucophaeus
AAATATATTTATATTTAGAAATAACCACAGCTAGTGGAGCAGATACAATATTCAAGCTAGAACAGATGAAAAAACAGTGATCTTAAAAATTGCTGAAACTTATAAATGCCAATGACTCACTGAGATTTCTCAAAATTGGTAAACATAAATCAACACCTTTAAAAGGTATGCTTTTTGTGTAAAAGATAAATTAATATAAAATAATATAAACACATCCAGATAGAAAAACCAGCTGCTTAAAAGCAAATAACAAAAAAATGGTTACTTATGAGTACACAAAAATCACATTGGCTGAAGTTTTCTCAACAACAAAATTCAATAGTGGAATACCATTCTAGTTTTTCAACATTAAGAAAATGTTCTAGACACTAAAAAAAGTTAGAGACTCAGAAATTTGAAAAGTAACATGATGGTATTAATACAATAAAATATATAAAATATACATCACAATTCTCCAGTGATTTAGCAAAAGAAACAACTAGAAGATGTCACATGAATACTTAGCTATGTTTTGTCTAAAAGATTGTTATAATTTTGTAAAAGTTAACATAAATATTAAATCAGAGAAATGAATTCTGACAGATGAGGTTAAAAACAAACCACTAAATTTTCTCTAAACAAAAATCTTATAAATTAGAATTTAAAAATCAATTTAGGAAGAAGATGGGAAAATGTAACAAGAAAAAGATGCTCATCTTACAAAAGGTAATGCCAGCAACTACCTCCTTTCAGACAAGGGGTTGCTCTTGTTAAATCTTTGGATGACTCTGTCTTCTTACTTTTCCAGAACTTTCTCAGGACTTGAACTTAAACCAGCATCTTAAGACTATTAGGGAAAGGCCAAGCCAACACTGGGGACCTTGGCCCCTTTTACTTAGCTAGTGCCAGCAATGAACTGATTCCAGATTTATTATTTTGTAAGAAAGATAAAGTATTTTTATAGATACTTGTAATTAAATTTCGAGTTACTCATAGTTAAATGCAACTTCAACTCTCAAAGGTATTACAAGATCCTACCTCATTCTTAAAAGTAATAAAAATATTAGATTAGCATAAGCATTTGGCAATTAGCATAGCCATAAAATCACCATTAGAAGAATTTAAAATATTAGGCACAGGGCCCAACTTTTCTAGAAAGTTAAAAAATGATATAAATAAAACATAGTCCATAAAATAAAAACAAAACACTAGGAGCATCGAGAATAGAAATCATAAAACAAACAAAAAGAAATAAAATGAAAGCTATAAAAAAATTAAACATTTTAAAAAATAAACCCTTATTGGAATTCAAGATCCATATATTCATTTGATAAAATGTAAAACATTGGCAAATAATGCATAACTGAGCAAAATTTTATCAGAGAAATTCAAACAAAAAGATGCAAGACTAGTGACAGTAATAAGCAATAAATAATAAAGTACATTTCAAGGTAAATTAAAGAAGTCTATAATTTGGATAGAAAAAAGGCTTTGCTGAACTACATGACTTTAAATATATATGAAGGAAATTCTGATAAATACAAATATAAATTGAAGGAAACACAGGAAGGGACATTAACATGCCACGCACAATCTTTCAAAATAAGCGTAAATATATATATATGTATATATCCACACTTCTTATGTAAAAATATAGTTTACATAAAAATAAATAGAAAATACAATCCCTGCTTTTGCCTAGTCTCATCAGCACAAACACAATGAGAATACAGAGAGTTGAAAGCGCATTTAACATAGCCTAATACGTAGGAGAGCTCTTAGTTTTAAAAATTATTCCCTGATCACAGTCACACATTAGATCATGAAGAAAATCTCAGGAAACTTCAATAAACAGAAACTACTTTAGCCACATGTTCTTTCAAAAGGTAATAAAGTTATGAATTAATTGACCAAAAAGCAAATAAAACATTCATTTGATTATTAATTAGCATTCCTCTAAAAAATTTGCTCGATTATGAAATTCTAAAGCAACCAGAAAGTGTGAATACTTTTAAATGCTTTAGGATGTATCCACATTGGCTTCTGAGGTTAATAAAGTGACATGCTTACATATAAATAATGAATTAAATTAATCAAACATCAAGTTAAGAACTTGAAAAAAAAAAGTAGGATATGAGAAATTCAAAAAAGAATAGTGGAGAAATAGCCAAGTTAAAGAAAAATGTTATCAACTATGAGGAGAAGAAACAACAGAATAACTAAATCAATCCAAAAAATATTTCTTTAGTAGATATAATCAAAATATAAAATATATAAAGCTTTTACAAGTTTAATTAAATCACCACACAATTAGGAACACTTATGACTGATGATAAAAACACAAGTATAGTTTTCAAATATAGAGAATATTATATGCTTACCAAAATTTTCTAAAAACAAAACATGTTTTGACAAAATAATAATCATAAGAAAATAAAAATAGTGAAATAATTAACTTTTTAAAATTCTGAATCCAGGTGATTTTATAGCAGATATTTTAGGTTTGTGTGGACAGTCTAAGTCTGTGCAAAATCTTCCAGAATATAAGAAACACTTTGTTAAAAAATGTTTTTAAAACATTTACAAACCTTTATATCAAAATCTTATAAAAATGAAACTTTAACCTTATTTCACTAATGCATATAGATGCAAATGTCTAATAAATAAAATACTAGCAAATCTGATCTTAGTTACTCAATGATTAACGATTACTTTAAGTGTCATTACTATCAGTTAGGTTTTGATATGCATTACAATCAAATGCATATCAAAATTAGGTGCCAGGTCTCCTAAGAGAACCACAACTCTATTTTTCTTCTTTGTACCTTGTGTGTACTGCTTTGCAGGATGCATTTTTCTGACCTGAGATCATAATAGAAAATGTTATCAACATTACTATCCAACCCATTAATTAAATGTTTTTATTTTATCCATGACTTCTTGTTTTTTTCTTTTATTCTTCTTAGAGCAGACCACTTAAAGTATGTAATATATTCTCATATCTTAATATGACAATTAGTCTTGTTTTGTTTTTGCTTTATTTCTCCTTTCTCCGTTGGCTTTCTTTTCTCATTTTTCCACTTTTTGTTAGTTTTGGTCGCTCACTTTTATGTTGGTGGCTTTCCGCAACAATCGGGTGAGCTTTTACTATCCCATTACATTAAAAATGAAACACTTGAAGCTGATTGGAAGCTCTCTGTAAAGGCTTTGTTGATTGAAGCCATTTACTGTGGGATGAGCTGCAATGACTCTGTCTCTCCTTAGTGGTATCTTTTAATTCCCTGCTGTGCAAATAAATACCAGATTGCTGCATTTATTCTCAGAATGGGGAAGGGACCTGAGTTCTGCTTTTCACTCAGGCTCTTTACAGTACCAAGCCTGGCCCTGTCCTCTTCTATGCTTGTAGTTCATGTATTGAGTTTTCTTAGACAATAAAACTTTAGTGTTGAAGGATGGATTGGTTGTAAGAAAGGGACCTGTGAGTGAGGAGTCAGTATAATACAATACAGCCTCTTACACAATGTCCTGTTTTCAGGTCCACATTTTAGCTATGTCTTTTTCAATAACTTATGTTCCCAGGCGCTGTGGAAGCAATTCTATTTTGTGTCAGGCATGCCCCCTGCAGGTACTTTTTTATAAATCAGCTAAATGAGGAACCATACTTCTCTTTATGCTATTTTCTCTCTTGTTGTCTTTGACTTTATACATTTTTGTATATTTTGAATTTATATTTTAGTGAGTTTTCATAAAAAGAGGAAATACATGTTAGTGATCAATGGTCCATGTCTAACCAGAAGCTTCAGAGTCAAATTAGTGAATTAGAATGATGTAATCCTTAAGAAAAATATTGATTGTGTAATTTTTGATTATACATAATAAAATAGTCATAAATAAAATTATTTTATGCATTCTATCTCGTATAACCATGAATTTATTTACTTTGTATTTATCAATGACCCTATGTAGTCTAAACATACTTTTCTTGCATGTGGCTCTAGAAATTGATCCATATTATATTAAACTCTAGCAGAAACATTGGGAAAGAATTGTATCATGAGGTTTGAAATTACTCATGATGTTGTAATCATATTGCTGTTACGAGTTATTTAATTTCTTGTTATTTTGTGTTTCTTCCTTTAAGTGAAATTTTTAAAATTGTAATTGATTGAATACTCAGTATAGCTGTATTCCATTTCATTGAAAACTTAAACTTATACATCATATCATACAATTTAATTTGAAGATACCTTTCAGCTATATATTCATGATAGGAAGACATTTCACAAGTGCATGCTGTAAAAATTTCTATGGTATTACTTTTGTGTGTGTGTGTGTGTGTCACAGAAGCCGTATTATTGCTGAGAGCAAATAAGCTTAAACCTCAAAGGATTTACTTCGGAAGTTAAAAGGTCCACTTAGGAAGTGAAAACCCACAATGCTTTAATGGAATTTAAACATAGCAAAACCTCTTCTCCCTCACACTATCATTAACTGGTATGAGCCTTTTTTGATGAAGTTTAAAAAGCTTCTTCAATAAATTCCCATAAGCAAGCAAAAGTAAGGACAAAGTGGTAGCCTGAATCTTAGAGCTATATTTTATTGTTTGATTTTATTTAATAGTGCTGCGTTACTTTTAGCCAGTGTATTGTTTTCTGTCACCTGACCCTTGGAGTAAAAACAGTATTGTCGTATGACTTAATATTTAAAAGTCAATAAGGGCACAGGAAAGGCACTGCGTGAGACTTTTAAAGACATGCCTGAAATTCACTGACAAATAATCTTTTCTCATTGCTATATGCAGGGGTGTCTCGCTAAACATGAAAAAATGGGTTTTTAAGCTCACTTGGTGGGAGTAATTTCAGTTACAAAATTTAAGCCTCTCTTTATAGAAAATTCGTGTAAGATAGACCCAGATCCCTAAAATAAAATGGTAAAGACAACACACAAACATAAAAAGACCAAAGACAAGTTGCATTTTCTTAAAAAAATTAAGAATCAGGACCAGCTATTTAATTTTTAATTACCATTTTATTGTCACTGTAACTTTTGTAAGATAAAAAATTGAAACTTTTCAAAGTCATAATCTGTTTTCTAATTTTAGGACTCAAATTCCTCAACTTTAGCTTTCTGGTCCCAGGGTAACTAAAATATTTAATAATTTTTTAAACGAGGTAAAATTTTGTTAAGAAACTGAAATAACCTTCAAATCCAGTTCCGCTAGAAAGGAATACATAGACGGAGCTATACCATGACATAACACTTTCTACAATTTCTTTCATACACAACTCCTTTCTTCCGAAGACTTAGGGATAGTTTGAAGATTTAGATTTTCTTCTACCCAGTTTCGTTTACTTCTTCTGGGGTTTAATTTTCCTGCTAGTCCTTCTACTTTAGCATCTTAATTCATTCAAAATAGTTCAGGTTATGATGTAGTAACAACTCCAAATTTTCATTGGCTTACCTCAATAAAGATGTGCTTTTGCTCTGAATTTATGGTATCTCCACAGCAATATAAGCTTTCACACTAGCTGCAGCAAGAGAAGAGTCAAGGCTGAATAACGGATCATTGTTTTCCATCAGAAATAAGATACCTCACTCCTCCTAACATTAGATCGACTGAAACAATCACACTGTGTAATTCAAGGGGGAATGATCTGCCTGTAGTCCTTGCTGCTTGGGAGGCTGAGGCAGGAGGATGGCCAGAGCCCAGAAATGCAGAAGGGCCAGACTTCGGTGAACAGGGGTGGTATCCACCAAGGTTTTTTTTTTTTTTTTTCTTTTTACTGGACTATTTTAAGTTCATTAATATAACTTAGAATCATAATTCTCTAATTTTGCTTCTATTATTAGAATCAAAATTTTATGATTGGATAAAAAGCAGGAAGAAATGGATAAGCAGGGTTTCGCATCAAGGAAGAAATAGAAAATCTTTGACTCTGGTCATACCTCTGTTCCACAAGCATTCATAAGCTCTTAGCAGTTCAGTAGACCCAGAATACTTTCTATGATTAAGAAACTCCAAAGGATAACTTTCAAATTATTTCAAGAAGAAAAGAAAAATTGTATCACATTATTTTCTATGGTCTCATATCTATACTCATGTATTTTGCTCTGTCTGCCTTACATTTTTCAATGTCAAAAAGATTATTCCAGGAATATTACAGATTGTTTATGTCTCCTAATGTCTGTTCTTTCTGCTTGGAAAAGAAAACCTAGGGCTATGCAAATTCATGGTCACAATGTCTCATTTTAAATATGCTTCGCTTACATAGCATTTTAGAACATTAAGAGTTCCCTATATAGACAAACTTTTAGATAATTTATCCCCTTACCACTGTCACATTGAAATGTGTTTGTTGTTTCTGCATCATTCTGTCATTATTTTTTTTTTTGACTCAAATAAAATTTCCATATATACATGGGTTTATATCTATGCTCTGGTTCTATATTTAGGCTTTCTCTTTAGATCATTTTGTCTATGTGTCTCCTATTGTGCTAACCCTCTCTATGTTAATTACTATAGCTCTACAGCTGCTCTGAAGATCTGGAAGAGCCAGTCTCTTCACATTGCTCTTCTTTTCTAGCATTCTATTGCCTATTTTTTATCATTTGCTTTTTGATACAAACTTTAGAATCAGACTGATAAATTAAATGTAAAATGTAAAGTTAAGTGAAACAAACCATACACTGAGAATTTTACTAGAATTTCAGCCACTTTGTTGTTTATATCATAGCAATGTTGAATTTCCCAATGCTTGAAATAGTTGTATTTCTATTGTTTTTAGGTTTTCTTTAATATCATATAGTCAAGTTTTATAATTTGCTCTCTACAAAATTTACACACTTAAAAAGATTTACTCATAATTTTATAAGGAATACATGTTGAATTTTCTTGCGTATTTTCCATTTTTATCAAGATGATAATATATCTTTACGTTTTCATTTAACGTGTTAAAGTATGAATTACTTGATGCCTTTTGAATTATAATATACTTATTATTTTTTTTTTTTGAGATGGGGTCTCCCTCTGTTACCCAGACTGGAGTGCAGTGGTTCAGTCACAAGTCACTCTAATCTCAAACTCCTGGGCTCAAGCAATCCTCCCGCCTCAGCCTTCCAAGTACCGAGACCTACAGGCACATGCCATCACACCCAGATAATTTTTTTTTTTCCTTTTTCTTTGTGTATAGATGAGGTCTCTATGTTGCTCAGGCTGGTCTTCAACTCTTAGCCTCAAGTAATCCTTTTGCCTTGGCCTCTCAAAGCTCTGGGATTATGGCATGAGCTACTATGCTTGGCATGAATTACATTATTTTTGTAGATGTTCACCCCATGTAAAAGCCACCTTGTGATTATAAATATGCAGGATGAATTTTTCTCTTCATTTATTGTCAAGGTTAAGATTTTTAAATTCTCCAATCAGTTCCTTTCTGTGCAATGGGGTTTAATTTTCATTAAGCTGTGGGGGTTTGCTTTATGTAACTCAATTCTGAATCTTGGGCAGGCTCTGAGTTTTATCTTCTCTCCCTCATACCTCATTATGTAATGAGGTTCATTAAAGTAAAACCTCAAGTTCCCAGGGTTTATCAGAAAACCCTCTGGCTGAAAACAAGTTTTGGTGCTCACTTACCTCCCAAGGTTCCTGCTTTAATTTCATTTTTAATCTCAGTGTATTTCTTACTTTTTGTGCAGCTCTGTGATGCGTTGAAATTGTTTTCAACTTTTATCCAGCATTTGAGTTGCTTTAATCAAATCCAAGGTATCATTCTGATCTCTAATCTGCTGTATGCCAGATTTAGAAGACTATGGACTGAAATCCACTCACGTCTGATTTTTAACCATAAAACCACCACTAACACTATTTTGTCAAACACTATCTTAACCAAACATAGAGAACTTGTTTAGCCCTTATTTCTGATTTGGCTACTAGCTTCTTCTTGGTGCACTTACCTCACTTACATTTTATGATAAAGCACTGTTTTTGTTTTGTTTTGTTTTGTTTTTTTGCTGCTCCATCTCAGGCTTTATTCCAGACACTAAATGTCAGAGAGGTTGAATATTGGGGGTAGACCCTGGGCTTTTGCTCTTTACAGTTTCTTCCTACATTAGCTCACATATTCTCAAGGCTTTATACAGCAACTATATCCTGACAACCTCCAAAGTATATCCCCTACCCAAACTTCTTTGAAGTCTCAACTGATTAATGCAACTGTAAACTTGATTTATCCATATATAAGACTTTCAACTACTTATCACACTTTTAATTGAACTCTGCTTTTTCTGAAAGTCATTTGTTAATGGGAGACTTTAGAACCCCACTGTCAACATTAGACAGATCCATGAGACAGAAAGCTAACAAGGATATCCAGGAATTGAACTCAGTTCTGCACCAAGTGTACCTAATAGACATCTACAGAACTCTCCACCCCAAAGCAACAGAATATACATTCTTCTCAGCACCACATCACACTTATTCCAAAATTGATCACATAGTTGGAAGTCAAGTACTCCTCAGCAAATGTAAAACAACAGAAATTATAACAAACTGTCTCTCAGACCACAGTGCAATCAAACTAGATCTCAGGATTAAGAAACTCACTCAAAACCGCTCAACTACATGGAGACTGAACAACCTGCTCCTGAATGACTGACTACTGGGTACATAATAAAATGAAGGCAGCAATAAAGATGTTATTTGAAACCAGTGAGAACAAAGACAGAATATACCAGAATCTCTGGGACCCATTTAAAGCAGTGTGTAGAGGGAAATTTATAGCACTAAATGCCCACAAGAGAAAGCAGGAAAGATCTAAAATTGGCACCCTAACATCACAATTAAAAGAACCTGAGAAGCAAGAGCAAACACATTCAAAAGCTAGCAGAAGGCAAGAAATAACTAAGACCAGAGCAGTACTAAGTTCTTTCTCAGTTAATAAAAGGAATATACATACATTCAAGTGAATAAGCCAGAGACCTGGAAATCATTCTGTTCTACCCTGTCCAACCATCACCTTTCCAAATTAAGTTAATCAGCAAATGCTATCAAGTCTATATTAAAAAAAAAAAAAACACACAAAAAAACCTCTTTCTGTCTCTGTCAAACCATTGTTTGGGGGGGGGTCCACAATTTCTCACATGAACTCAACCCGAGTCTTTTAACACCTCACTCACCCCCTGCAAGCTTGTCTTGATACAGCAGCTAGAGATTACTCTAAATCATAAATTAGATTATGCTCCCTCTAATTAAAACTACTCAATTATTTGTGCAAGAGAAACAAAACCTAACTTTCTTGCCATTTCCAAAGAGCCCTTAAGGCTAAGATTATGTGATTTCTACCAGACTTCTCATTCTCATCCAGTATAATATGTCCTCAGCAAGTCCTTGAATATACAAGCTCTGGTGTGACTGAAAAGACCTTTTAGTTAGTACAAAAGGCTTCAACTTCACTACAACCTCAGAGAACAGATTCAACACCACCCACTGCCTATTCTTTTCTTGCCCCTCTGCCTAACCTCCGTTATTCTCTTTCAGAAGTTGGCTTCTATTTCATTCACAATACTTGTTTCAATTTCCAGGTTTATGTCCATTTCTTGATAATTTGTCAATTGCCTATTAGATAATATGTTCTAAGATGATATGGCCTTGTATATTTTATTTTCATTATTCCCAGTACAGTATCTAATACTTTCTAGGTGTTTAATAAGATAAAATATTGTGTGTGATTATGTGTGTGTGTTAACTGGAGAGGATACATTTTATACTAATTTATAGCATGCAATCAGAAAAGTATGAAAATCTTAAATGTTCTCATGTTCTTTGTTCACATGTCATCATACTCAAGTAATAATTAGCTGTTAAATCAATGAATGTATATTTAAAGTTTACAGCTTTAATTATCAGATTTTTTTAACCATTCATAGTCTTTTTAAACATATAAGTATGTATTTGGTATACTTGGTATATACCTAACAAATAGATGTACATAAATTAATCAAAACATATGCACAAGTGTTCATAGAAGCTTATGTATTAGAATCCAATAACGATAAATAGCCCAAATGACCACCAATAGCAGAATGAATAACTTGTGCTTTACCTGTAAAAGTAAGAATCATGTAGTAATGGCAGTACACAAATTGCTGCTATGCAAAACGCGAAGGCTCAATCTCAAATTTGTATTATTCAGTGAAAGAACCAAGACATAAAAGGAAATATACTATATGATGCCAGTTATGTAGAGTTCAAAAGCAGGTAGAATTAATATATGATAGAAGTCAGTACAGTGGCTGTTTGGAGAGTAATAATTAAGAGAGAGCATAAAGGAGGCTTTCGAGACACTAGTAATATTCTATTTCTTGAATACGTGGTATGTGATAAGAAGAAATGAAAAAGCATTTAAAAAACCTATAAAGACCATTATTCCCCAATTACAATTCAGGATAAACTTTGTTATAACAAGGAATAAAGTTACTGGGTCACATGTTCTGTGTCAGTATATACCACCAAACAACTTTCTTTTTTTGAGATGGAGTCTCGCTCTGTCGCCAGGCTGGAGTGCAGTGGCGCGATCTCAGCTTACTGCAACGTCCGCCTCCTGAGTTCAGGTGATTCTCCTTTATTAGCCTCCCGAATAGCTGGAACTACAGGTGCGTGCTACCACGCCAGGCTAATTTTCTGTATTTTTAGTTGAGATAGGGTTTTACCGTGTTAGCCAGGATGGTCTCGATCTCCCCGTATCATAATCTTCTCACCTCAGCCTCCCAAAATGCTAGGATTACCCTGGCGCCCAGTCTGCCAAACAATTTTCTAAGTTATTTTTACTATTTTGCACTCTCATCACCTGTATACAAAAAGTTCATTCACTCCACATTCTTACTAAAACTAGGTATTATCTCTCTTTTAGATTTAACATTTTGAAGATTGTGTGAACAATGGCATTGCCTCTTAATTTGCCTTTTCTGCAGTTAGTGAGATTGGGAATTTTTCATATGTTGCTTGGTCATTTGGATATCCTTCTATAATGCCCACTGAAAACTTTCACCTAGTACTTTATGGAGCTTCTTACGTTGTCGAATTGTACACATTCTTACATATTGTGTATATAAGCCTCCAGCAAATACATGCCTTGCAAAGTCCCCCAGTCTATTTTATATCTACTCACATTTTCAGTGGTATGTTTTGATAAATAGAAGGTCTTAATGTTAATGTAGCCCTATTTATCTTTTTGTTTTTCCTTTATGACTAGTGCCTTTGTGACCTAGTTAAAAAATTTCTGTCTAGTCCTAAGTCATGAAGGTACTCTCCTATGTTTTCTTCTGGAAGATTTATTTTTCTGTCCTTCACATTTACATTTATTTTCTGTATGGAATTAAATTTTTAATATATTATTAAGTAGAAGGCACAATTCATTTTTTTCTTACATATATATTCAGTTGACTCATAACTATTATTGAAAAGATCATTATTTCCTAATAACATTACAAAATGAACTTTGTCCTATCAGGTGATTTTTTGTGTCTGTTTCTAATTTTTATTCTTTCTATTAGTACATTTCTCTATACCTACGCAAGAAAATGGTTTTTAAAATTACTGTAATTGTACATGTTTTGATAGTAATAGTGTAAGTCCTTAAGCTTTGCTATTTTCTTCAACATTATCTTTGTTAGTTTTTGTATGTTCTTCTTACCGAGACATAATTTGCATCAGCTAAAATGCAAAAAGCTTAAATTTTTAGTTGGATGAGTTTTGGTAACTGTACAGATGTATTTTAGAATCACCCAAAACAAGAAATAGGGGCTGTAATACCAGCACTTTGAGAGGCCAAGGGCCATGGCTGGCGGATCGCTCAAGCTCCAGAGTTCTAGACTAGCCTGGGCAACAGGGTGAAATCCCATCTCTATAAAATAAAATAAAATAAAATGATATAGAGAATTACTATTTTATTTACTGTATCATTTTTTTGCAAATTCCAGTATCATACTCAAAAATATTTTAGTATATATGTCTTAAAGGATTCTTAAAAACATAATCACAATCCCATTATCACTCCTAAATTATAACTAAAATTCCTTGAAATGTAGATATTTTACATTTTAAACTTCACAAAAAATCATGCTTTTTTGCCTTAGAGGATGAGTTCTAGAAAGTTAAAGCCAGAGAGATTCCATACATACAACACATTTAACTTTTCTCGAGGTCAGTTCCACTGTGGTTGTAATGGAGACTTTAAATATTAGCCTTGTTTCAATCATAGCATATTACAGTGAGATAAAATATATGAAAACTTCATAAAATGCATACAATCTTAAAATTCAAAATACATATAACAACAATTATCTCTGCCAAACTCCTCATTTTATATAAGCCAAGTGAAACCAAAGGGGGGTTCAATTTGAAATATTTGCAGACTTGGTATGGGGGCCTGGATTCTATGTGTTCCTGCAACTCTCTTTACTAATGCAGTCCCTCCCCTCTCCTCTCCATGGGCAAAGACACCTTTGGTGAAGGACTCTTTTCTGCACCTCCAGACAGATCTCTTTTGAGGATGCCTATGTCTACTACTTACTTTCCTTCCTTCTGACCATTTCTAAAATCAAGCTCAACACGTTTCCCTTATCTCATTTTCCCATCTTTCCTCAAGTATCTCTATTTTTTCAGTGATACCAATATTTGCTTATATGCTTTACCCATATAGAGAACCCTGATGATGGTAACAATATACCAGACCATGGTTCTCCTTTTTTTTGTTATCCTCCTTGGATTTTGCAACATTTCTTGAGTCTGCAGATTTATGTTTTTTGTAGGTTTTGGTGAGATTTTGGCCATTATTAAATACCATTCTGATGTGTTTTCTTCATTCTCTCCTGAAACTCAAACTGCAACTAAAGTAGATGTTTTGCTTTTTCCTCCTGAGTCTTTCACTCTCTTTTCTCTGTATTTTGTTCTTTACCTTCTATGTGTTAGTCAGAATATGTTTTTATCCCCCTTCTCTTCCAGTCATTTAACCCCTTTTGCTCTATACAATTTGCTATTAAGTTTATCTATTTGTTTCTTAAGTTTTTTGATATTATCAATTGTAAAAATTATATCCTTTATTTTTATAGATTCAGATTATCTGGTGAAATTCTCCATTATATCATCTGTTTTCTTAAACTTAAATTACACTTAAAGTATGTTCCTAGTAAACACAGTATCAAGGTTTTCCTTGGGTTACATTTTATGGTCATTTATTTCTCTTGGTATTGTCTCTTGGTATGTTGGGTACTTTCTCATTGATTGTGGGACAACTTACATTTATAATTTCAGAGTCTCTAAATAACGTTCTCTGGTTCTAGTCTTTCTTTTTTTGAGCAGCTAGGATGAGGCAGATTACCATACCCTAGTCAACAGCTGAGATAACTCACACCTTTACCAAGAGTCCTTCTTCTTGATATGCCCTTCAAGTTTTTTTTTCTTTTTAATATTATCTCTTTCACACTTTAAGATTGTCAAAAAATTCTCTAATGTTTTTGAAAAACTATCTGTTTAACTTTTTTGCTTCTTCTCCTGTGTAAATTAAGATTTCAATAAATGCTGCAAAAGGAAAATCACAAAATTTTGTCTTCTCTATGCTTCACTTTTTCTGACATCTTGGTATCTAAGGTTTGCCTGCCATTGCACCCCTAAGCTCCATTTTTCTCCCCAGACTTATGAAATTGATGAAAGCTCTACTGGCATTCTGGTCTCTCAACAATAGCTCTATGTCTGACATCACAGCCTTTCTGTTATCCCTAAGAATCAACAAATACAATGAGTTTAGCTAGTACATCTTGCAGAACATCAGCCCACCTCTACTAAGTTCCCTCAAATCCTGGCTAGCAACTCTAGAGACAGATGATCCCATCCCATTTTGTCTGGTTTCATTTTTTTCTGCAAGCTACTTCTTCATATCAACAAGCATATATCAACTCTAAAACCTGTTAATGTTATTGCTTCTGATTTCTTATGAACTGAGAGGTAAAGTAGAGGTAAGAAGTTTGGATTGTTAAGTAGAATGATGTCAAGTGTTCTATTGTCAATAAAATAAATTAGATTTCGAGAAGCATTATGGTTATTTATAGTATTTTTACCTTATTTCTTGAGTATATTCTTGATAGGTAAGTTTGATAGGTAAGAAAGATATACAATAAGTCAAATTGTAAAACTTGTTAAGAGGAATTATTTTAAAAATCTAAGCTCAATTATAGTAAAATGTATGATCTCCAGTTGTCTTTATTTCCTTTTGATTATATTAATACTATTTTCAACTTCATATCAAAACTATTTAAAGTAACTACACATACTTTAATAATATAAAAATGCAGACTACTTTCTACAATTGCTTTACATCAAATTTCTAATTTTTTTCTTTCCCCAGTTTTAATCTCATCCTGTAACATTTTCAAGACCCAGAATATGACATATGTATTTAGGTTACTTCTTCTGACTGATTTTCTCTTTTTTTTTTATTGGCCACTTATTGAAATACAATTTGTTGTTCTAAGTCCAGCTCAATGCTACTTATTTTTGTTTTATTCCTGTCCTTATATAACTAATATTAAAGGCACTATACTTACATACACAGATTAGATAGGGAGAGGATGCTTCACTGAACATGGTCTCGTTAAATGGACCTGTTTTGCATAGGCCCTCATGGCATTATCCCCACAGAAATGTGTTTGCAACACAGTACAGGGATTTACAGCATAGCAAACTTGCAATTGTTAGTTTGTTATATTCACTTTCAACTATCTTTTATATGATTCTTTTGCCATACTCTCAAGTTGCACTAAATTTCCTGATACTTCTTATAATATGAAAACCCATTCAACAATTCTAAAATGTATGATAATCTTTGTCATCTTTTTTCTCAATCACATTCTGAGGCTTTTCTGATGGAAATCTATACGACTTCCAATTTCATATCCTGTGTGGTATGTCTTTTATTTTTTTGCAGCTAGTTGAGCACTATCACTTGCTTTCCTTTTGTCAGGCATGAGTCATAACTGTTAACCAAAACAAAAAGTAAATGGCAGATAAAGTTTACACTGATGTAAACCACACTTTATAATAAACTCAATGAAAGCAAGCTAGAACAAATATTGGCTGAGAGAAAGTACAGAACAGAGCTCAAATAAAATTACATATCGTACTAAAATAAATTGTTCTGTTTTAGTACATGCAAATTTATAGAAGCATTTCAGAAACAAATAGCACTATCATAAACCAGCAGGGTGGTACAAATGACACATCTGTGTACAATACTTGGCATATCCATCAATAAATGTTTAACACATTTCTGAAAGTTATTTTATTTTCCTTTAGGTATAATTAGAGCTTTATCAATTTCAGCTCATATCATTTAAATATTCTTCTATTATGATTTCAGCCTGGGAGTTCTATGAATTCAGGAATGACAACTGGCTTGTTCTCTTTGTGTCCAGAACGCTGTTTAGTATTGTGAACCCTGAATATCTGAGACAGGTCTCAGTTAATTTAGAAAGTTTATTTTGCCAAGGTTGAGGATGCATGCCTGTGCTACAGCCTCAGGAGGTCCTGATGACATGTGCCCAAGGTGGTCAAAGCACAGATGGTTTTATACATTTTAGGGACACATGAAACATAAATCAACATATGCAAGATGAACACTGGTTTGGTCTGGACAGGCAGGACAACTTGAAGCAAAGGTGGGACAAATGGAATCAGGGAGGGGGCTTCCAGGTCATAGGTGGATAAGAGACAAATGGTTGCATTATTTTGAGTTTCTGATTAGCCTCTCCAAAGGAGACAATCAGATATGTATTCATCTCAGTGAGCAGAGGGGTAACTTTGAATAAAATGGGAGGTAGGTTTGCCCTAAGCAGTTCCCAGCTCGACTTTTCCCAGTAGCTTAGTGATTTTAGAGCCCCAAGATTTATTTTCCTTTCACAGTGTCTGACAGAGCCTGTATCTTCTTTAAATATTTACAGAATAAGATAAGCAACATACAGCATTTCTTCCCTAAACTAGGAATTCCCAAGGCCTTGAAAAGGGCTTGACAGATGAAAATAGATGTTCAAGTATTACTTGTGGAATTCATTATTTCAAATAACAACAATCGATTGAGTATTTATTGTCTGGCATGAACTGTGCTGTGCTGAATAAAAACTGCTATGAGCAAATTGAGTGTATCCCCAACTATCTTTCCATCCACATATTCTCCTCCTTCCTCACCCCGTGATTTAATATTTTCCTACTGAGAACTCAGGACATAAGTTTAAGAAAACTATGAGATAACATGTATGTCTCTTGAAAATCATTTATGTGTGAAACTTTTATTTATTTTTAGTGCTAGGCATAATTGTCTGTGTTTTGTTTTGTTCCCGCCCACTCCTATGCTTATTTTCCATTATAAAAGTTCTGACGACATAAGTTTTTAGAGGATGAGTGGGGAGAAGATTGAATAGTCAAGGTCCAAATTTGCATTTTACGGTTTTTCCCTCCTTGGGAATTCTTCCTACCTAGGAACAATTCCAATCTCTGAAAGAAATGATTCAGGAATTCAGGAATGTGTATTTGAATATAATCTTATGTGGGGATGATTGGAAGAGGTAAGAAATAAAGGCAGTAATTATACTGACATATCAAGAAAATGATATTTAAAATTCAAATAGGATCTTAGATTATACAAATATATAAAAGAAACAATTTTCTAAAAATTTGAAGTTATGGCGACCAACTCTTATGTCTCAGATTCCTCCTTGCATTCATTGAATAAACGTTTGTTGAAGACTTAAGAAATACTCAGTAGCTCACTAAAGATTATGAATAAAATACGAAATAAAATACAACCCATGGAAAATATAGTCTAAGAAAGTTCACCATTTATCAGGAAGCCAAGAAAGCTAAAAAACACCTAGTGTATAATTGATAGTTGTTGTATATATTCAGATTGTTCTAATACCATATCCCAGACAGAACAATTCATTTCCTCAGTGAGGTTAGGTACATCTTCACACACATAAAACTTGAATTCTCCCAGAGAACAAATAGGAATTCATCAATCAGACAAGAAAGAGAAGAAAATTTCAGGCAGAAGGAATAATAAGTAAAATGGAAAAAAATTCTTGAAAATGCACAAACTTCTCTGGGAAAAGATTGGCATCTAATATGGCTTTAGCAGACTGGAGGCAGGGCATAGGATAAAGAGAATTTGCAACATTATGAGCTAGGAAAGAAGGTTGGAAAAGATCCTGGAAAGTCTTAAAGAAGCTGTACACATTGCCATTAAGATTGTGTCATGTATTGAATTGGGCATGGGAGTGGGCATCTCATTACCAAAAGAATGCATTTTTATTAGAGACAAACAGTGAATAGGTTGAAGTACTTCCTTTAAGCCTATATATACAAAACACATAAAAGGTATTGTTTTTATTTAAAATAAAACATATTCAGGGAATCCATGGGAGATAATACAGTCATAGGTTCTTACTTTTTGTTTCTGGTTGGGCCAGTAAAACCCACTCCTCATCCCTGTTTTCCACTTGTCACTGGAGCAAGAAATTAAAAACCATGGCTTCAGGCTGCTGAAAGCCTAAAATAAAATAAAAAAAAAATTAAAAACAGAACAAAAACAAAATATAAGGCAGGTTGGACAAGCTTGCAAGTTAGATGGTAATATAGATTCTCTTTGGTTTTATATAATATATTCATATCAAAGAATGCTTTTACAACATCTCTTAAATACCCAAATCTCATTCTCTTGTGCTTATATTCAAGGATTTTCTTTAAGAAAAAAATGGCATGACTAGGTCTACATTAGAAAATAATTCTTGTAATTTTGTGGAAGAGATGTAGAAAAGCAGAAACTGGGAACCAGGAAAAGGGCAGGAATAGAAAGATACTTCACAAGCAATTCTGGTATAATTATGAACAGATGAGAGGCAAGGTACGGGAGAGAGTGAGTAGTAAATGGTGATTCAGGGGTTTTAGCAATGTGAGGACCAAAGAGAGAGCAAGAATGAGAGAGTCAACAGAATAGTAGTAGGCACAGATGGGGATGTATCAGAAGCCTCCACATGCCTCCAACTATCATACAGTAAAAGCACATGTGTAAAAATGAGCCAAAATGCCAAAGCAAACAGAAGAAAATACACTCTTTGTAATTCTACATATATAAATTAAGATTGCTTATTGCTGTTTTTACTGAATATTAAAGGTATAGCAAAATCAACAATATGATTATACAATGTCATGAATTACTTTATATTTATTGAATTTCTATTTTTCCATTTAGTGTCTCATCCTAGTGCCACTCAGATTAAAACAAACATAGTTACCAGGACAACAGGACCTGGAGGCCCTCTTCTTCAGGGGTATAAGGAATTCCTTCTTTTGTCAAATGCAACAGAGCCTCCTGACTGTTCTTTGACATGTGTGATTAATTGCCAAGAGTCACTTACTTCTTCACCCGTGTTGCTCCTGCTCTGCTCTCCAACTGCCACACTGCATCTCTGAGAGGAATTGAAATACGCTTTTATATTTAAATTTCATTCTTGTGATTAGGCTGAACCTGTCATACACCTACCACCCTCATCTGATAATAGGCAAGCCTGAGTGAGTACTAGGACTCCTACTGTGTATTCAATACACTATTGTGTAAAAATACTGATGTGTCTCCTGGAGCCTGCAGGTATGCATACATTTATTTGCTCTTACACCAATTTTCCTTGCCATCTGACAGTTTTCATCAAACACAGTGTTTGGTTAGTTAATCTTTGCTCTATTTTCTTTACTTCTATATTTACTTCAAATAGAAAAGCATGAAATTTAAAAACAAATTCCAGCCCTTGAGATTCCTGTAACTAAAAAGTACATAAGCCAAAATGTAGTCAAGTAAACAGTAGACTGGTAGCCAGTGTGAAATCAATAGTTACTAATGTTAAAAGGTACCTCAGAACAACATATTTAGCAAATTTTCAAAATAAAATATCTTTAAAATTAGCGAATCCATCCTAAAGCACTTTCCAAAAGGTTGAAAAAATGAATGTTAGTTGGATATACTTAATGCTTGTGAAATTATTTCCACTAATGATAGTTTAAATAAGTGTTAACATAGCATGTTATTACAGTGCTTTTTATTTGATATTCTCACTTAATTCAAAACAACAATATTCATATTTTTCAAAATTCCCATTAAATTTTTTTGTAAAAAAATTGTGTTCCTCCATTTTTATATCTAGATATGGCATTTTTCTAATTATTTCACTTTAAAAAAAAAATAGTGAGTTCAAGTGAAGGACTGAATATGGAAAAGGCACTTCTGCTTTCATGTTTTTCATTTATTTCCTTTTTGATAACCTTTTAAAACTAAGTTTCACACATTCATTCCCTTGTGTATACTTCCTGCCACTTGTCCAGGAGTAAGCCATGGAGTCAGTGATGAATGTAAACAATGATCTGTCATTCTCCACAAGAACACCCGGTATTCTCTCTTGAGAGATCCTACTCTGAATTCTGCAAGGAATCCCTCCTGTAGCTCCTATTTCTCTGCTCAGTCAGTATGGAAGGTTGAATAAAGGAAGAATTTATTTCCCCTCTGCTTTCACAGCAGCACAAATTCATATTAATCTCAGAAAATAAGAAAAAGTGTCTATAGTGATAAATTAGCTGCATTAAATACTCTAAGCAGATTCAAATATAGTGTTCATAAATTTATTCAAATTTAGCTATTTTCATCCATACTGTTTCCATCAGCTCAGATCATAAAATTATTGGGTCACATTATTTTATATGTGAATAAAAATAATGTAGCCACTGCCAAGTAAGTTTATTCAGGTACCTTTCTCAAACTTCAGAAACATTTTCTTTTATTTACCCTTGCATTTATCTAGCTATTCACCTATCCATCTATTCAATCATTAATCACTTTTTCCACACACATGTATTTTTTAATGTTAACACAAAAATAATATAGCCAGTATTGGGGACTGTTAGATAATGACAGAAAATTAATTGCTGATAATTTCATTTACATTCCAATTTTCACAATGTTAAGGCTTGTTGACATTTCAATTAATTGTGTATTTCCTAATATTCTTTCTGGGAAGATGCCTCAAATTAAGAAAATTTATTTATGTAGAATCAACTGTTTTTCTATAAATTAAGAAATTTTATGTTAGATGTTTGATCTTTTAGATTTTCCTTTCTCAGAAAAATAAACATTTGTTAATGCTTTGTGATTTTAATTTTTGTAGCTATATTTTATTGAACAAATCGGGATCAGGTTTTTAGAGTGCAGTCAGAAAACAAATTCATTTCCTTCTTTCTCCTACTCATTTTAACCTGCTCTGTAAGAATGAAACTTTCCTGCCTTAGATGGAATTTTCAACAAGTTCTTCAACTCTTTCGGTTGCTCTTCTGTTTTCACTCAACTGAGAAGGATCTCTCTCAAGAACTTTGTTTGAAATAAATCGTGTCCTTTTTAACAGATCAAGCCTTCCAGAGGGGAAGTTTGCAGAAGGAAATGGCTGAATGCATGATATATTTTCTATTTTTTGCCTATATCTGTATTCTTCTCCATCTCTCACTAGGCTGCCTTAAGCTGCTCCAGGATTAAAGGAAGTAGGGGATTAATGAGAAAAGAGGTAAAAGACAGGAATTTTATTTTCAAGTGACTGATATTATTTGGTATTGAATTTCTCTGTGCTTTGCAGGTCTTTAAAGCTAACTCTGTCTTAAAGCATGCTCTTCTGAGATACTTTTCATGAAATAAGGGATGCATTTTTCCCTTGGTTGGTTATATATAAGTTCCCCATCAGTCCCTGATTTTGTGATGTTCAATTCATTCAGCCTTTCTCTGTTCCCTTCTTAACCACATTCCTATACCTTTTAGGCAAATCCCTTTAATGTTGCTCTGATTCAAATAGCTCTCATCTACTGTGAGAACATCCCTCGTTCTGATAAGCTCTGAATTTCAGCTTACTCCTTTAAATTTTGTAATTAGAAAAGGTAATCAGCCACTCTCTTTTTCCAAACGTGTATCAGGCACCAATTTTTATCTTCCATCCCTCTAGAGAACTGCAAGTAAATGTCTTCCTAAAGTGTGTGTGTGTGTGTGTGTGTGTGTGTGTCTGTGTTACAATGAGGAAAAATTCCCACTCCTACCTCAACCATTTTACTTTGCTGTTCCAACTTACTTTATAAGCTGGAAGATACACCACCCTTTTAATAAATCCTACTTGGATATTCCCCTAATTTTCAAATATGGTTGTAGTTGTCATTTCCTGGGAAGAGAAAAGGGCAGGTTCTCACCTGAGTTAGAAATAGAGTCTTACTTCAATAGCTCTGTTGTTACTGGGGGTCCTTGCTCCCAGAGCTCCCAAGATGGTGGCAGGCCGCTTCCAAAATGGCTGCGGGTCACTTCCAAGATGGTGGCAAGTCTTGTGTTCTCTGATCTGGAGTTCTTGGCCTCATAGATTCCAAGGAATGGAATCTTGGGCCATGCGGTGAGTATTATAGCTCTATTAGAAGCTGTGGGTCACAGAAGAGAACCATGGAACCCAGTGACTAGCGTTCAGCTCAATTAGGACAAACCCAGGTTCTTGGGTGTGCAGGAACAATGGCAAGCCTTTAGTCCATCTGGAGTGGCAATGGGCACCTCATTGGATCAGGAGCACAGCCGACACCCTGCCCGATCCAGAGGGATGGAAGTCAGTGGCGGTTCTGCCAAGGCGGCAAACAGCAGTGGTGGAGGGCGAGGGAAAGCTCAGCTCGAGCCATAACAAAACACGGACTGGAAGAGTGCAGTTACAAGATTTAATAGAGTGAAAACAGAGCTCCCATATAAGGGTAGGGGACCCAAAGGGGGTTGCCCTTGAGGGCTCCAATGTCTGGGTTTATATCGTGATCTTTGTCCCTCCCACTTGTCTCTCAGGCAATAGATGATTGGCTATTCTTTACCTCCTGTTTTTGCCTAATTACTAGTTTAGTGAGCTCTGTGATTGATCGGGTGTGGGCTAAGTTTCAAGCCCTGTGTTTAAAGGTGGAGGCGGTCACCTTCCCAGCTAGGCTTAGGGATTCTTAGTCAGTCTAGAAAATCCAGCTAGTCCTGTCTCTCACTGTTAACTTTGTGACACTTCTTCCGTACTGGTACATAAGAGGACATTCATAATACTTGTTTTCCTGTTAAATATGCCAGCATGAAATTTAAAACCTTATTTTAATGCTTTTCACTCAAGCACAATTTCTGAGAGGTCTTACTTATAGTGTATCTATGTTGATTAGTCTTTGACAGGGTTTCATATTATGATTTGAGGAATCTGTAGTTTCATGCTGGCAATTACAAAAATTTTAAACCTAGAAACATTTTCACAAATATCTACTTTAAAATGTGGAACTAGGTTTATATTATATTTATATAACCTAAATTAGTCAATAATATTAAAGGAAAAAAATGTTTTTATGTTGTATAGATTTTGGCTCATCAGAACCCTGTAGGAACTAGCTGCCCAGTGCTGAACTAAGGCAAAACCTAAATAAGTAGCAAATGCAAATAATACAAGTCCAGGAATCTCGTTAATTATGAAAAGTTATATAAAAACTAAAATATATAAAGCACAAAATTATTCAAGAAGCATTCTATAAGGAATTTGTAAGTTTTCACAAATGTTTTATTCACACTGTTACTCCCTTGATTCCTTCCCTCTGGGCTACTCTCTTATGCTTAAGATACATAGGTCTGTACTTGGAACAATCCTATCTAAATGGAATATCAAGAATTCAAATAAAACAATTTGATTGGAATTTTGTAGCAAGCCCTTTTCATTACCTAAGTATGCTCAGTAAACTCTCCGGCCACCTTCATTCACTGCTTCCTTTTATTCGATTCAAAGCAAAATTGTAGTTCCCGATAACTCAACCTTGTCCAAATTCACTTCTCTCCAGTTCAGTATCTAGTCCGATGATACTCTGATAGTCATCCAACAAATGTTTGCTTTTGTTTGTTGTTATCTCACCAAAATGAGGATGGTTCAATATATTCTTGATAATTTTGAGATTAAGGAGAAGATTTGAGAGGGCAAAAATGGCAACAGAATGCTTAATTTTAGCCTCCGTAAGCAATTTGTTAAGGAGAGTTTTTATTGTCAAGCTCACGATTCTTTATCAAATTGTACTTAATATTATACAGACTCGCTCTCTAAATAAGTATCAACTCCTTAATATGTTTTGGATCTGGTGTGTGTGTGCGCGCATGCGTGTGTGTGTGTTCTGAGAGAGAGAAATTGGAGAGCAATGATAACGAAATAAAGGAATGGAAAAAATCCTCAAGACAGAGTCAAAACAACAATAAGTCATATAAATAATTAAAATAAAATATGATAGTTAATGACATAGAAATAAATAACATGTGCTTTGCAAGCACAAAAGAAAGCTGAATAAACCAAATCATATAGCCCCGTTGGAATGGGTCAGCACTCATTGACTGTACTGGATGATCTTAAGGATGTCACTGAGTAACTCTTGCCCAATCTTGCCTTTATGAACAACTGATGTGGCAGAGGTTGGAAAGATTAAAATTATAGTCCTTAAACATGAGAAAGACTCTATGTCAAATCAAGAAAATTATAGAATATGAATTCAATTTGGGATGCCAAGCCAATAATAAAGTATGTTGAAGAAACCAACCCATTTTAGAAAAATCAACATTTTTAATGTCAAAAATAAGAGTCATTTCAGAGGAAGCATAAAGAGGAAATATTTAATACTATTTCTTAACATTTTTTTTCAGGAATGTTCATGAGCTGGAGCAATAATCAGTTGGGTGTTGATTTCAGATAAGAAATATTTAAAACTAGAACTATTGTGTTTAATATGTGTCATGCATTACACCATTTACTCTTGACAATCCTATGAGGTACATTCATTCACAGCATTTTGATGTTACAGGTAAGGCAATTGAAGTGCATAATACATGAATAACTCTTTTGTATTCCTACACTCTAACTCCGGAATCTCAACTGTGATTTTATGCTGTCTGTTTGGAAACAGAATATACCTCATAGAGGTAAGATGGCAGATTTTCTAAATGTAATTTCTTAGTTGTAGTTAGTACCTGTCATTTCACTTGACATCTTAATACATTTTTCTGAAGAACACATACCATGAAACTCCCAAGCTTGAAAGTATTCTAAAATATTATGAAATCTAGTGATAAAACCAGGTGAAGTTCTTTTGTTTATTGTTTTTTAAATCATTGCAATCAAAAAATTTCTTTTTCTCAAGAGTACCAGTTGGAAACAGAGAACAGATTCTACCAAGTCCTGACAGGCGTGTGAAGATTCAGGGCAATGAAGGTGCAGATAGAGAGAAAACAGACTGTGTGGGCAGAGGCTGTGAGGATAGAGATGAGCAGAGTTTGGGGTTTTTGTTTGTTTGTCCCTAATTCAGAGTTTGCTGAAAAAGAGTGGTGAGAGAAAGCAATGCCTAAAAATAAATTTTCTGTGGAGTATATTGTATTCCACTTTAATGGGGTCTACAATACAGATCTACAATATTCCTCAGAGGTTTAAGAGATGTCCCTGTAACTTAATAATTTTAACATGATATCTTAGTAATTAGCTATCATGTGTATCTTGATATATCTAGATTAAATCTTTTTTCTCTCTCTATGTCTTCTCAAGATAAACTGTTTTCTGTATATACAAAATATTTTACATGAGAACAACTCTAATATAAAGTATTTGTACAATGAACACATAAAATGAACTGAGTGATGATTTCTAGCTAACAATGTAAGAAAAAACATCTGAGGAATATTTTAAAGTTTACTCTAAGATAATGAGCTTAAAATTCAGCCCTAGCCTTTAACAGTCAATGACATGTTGGTTTCTCAGAAAGGTAACAGAAAGCCAACAGAAAATTCTCCTCCAATTTTATATGGCTGTGTGGTAACATTTACTGTGCATCAAGAAACACATGATGAAACCACAAATGGGCAATAAAATAGAGCCAATGCATAATGAGAGGGAGATTATATCAGGAAATAGTAAAATGAGGAACTAATTTAGAATGAAGAATTAAAATGAGAAGGATGAAGAACAGAATTTCAAAAGCATGGTTGTGAATCCTTGAGTAAGATAACCTTGGAATTATTCACCAATTTCCCAAATGCAGGAAGAAGACGACCTGTAATAAATGACTATTTTTTTACTTACCATAAAGAATCTACCCTTCTTCTAGTAATAGAGTATTTTTTTTTTCTTTTTGAGAGCAATTTCCCCCTATCCCGAATTGTCAGTGGATGGTATTACTTTGGAGATGATCGGAGAGTATCTCGGGCTTGAATCTTCCCAGAAAAAGGCATTCAACCCAATGTGGGCCAATGAAAGACTATGATATGGAATTGCTAGAACTGTTACATTTAGTGAATTCGCTTTTAGTGGAACGGTTACGCTGGTGGTACATAATTTTGTAATTTCCAGGGAAAGAGCCTGCATTAGGTTGAAGCCAACAAAAGAGAACACCAAATCGGGCAATGGGGAGACAAAGAGTGAGCCCCTGAATTCAGCTATTATAAAGCTAGGTCCTTCTCAGAGATTTTTAGGTACATGAGGCAATAAGTTCTGTTTTTTCAATGCTTAAAATAGTTGTAGGTAATTTTCTGTTATTACAACAGAAATAATCCTGATTAATAACAGTACATTTGGAAATCCAAACAAAATATTTGAAAATAGACAAAATACCTCATAATTATTTACATTTAGTAGAGCAGATGTAACATTTATATGTATTCCTCAGAAGGCAATAGCAACAAGAAATATAAATGGATAAAAAAATAGTTTAATTTCTAAGTAACAGAGCTATCTATAGTTCTAAGTTTTAAAAGTAAAAAACTAAGTATAGTATGAGGGAGAACAGTCATGTATGCCACAGTATTTTGGTTAATAATTTTTGTTAATAATGCAGTTGGTTCTAGAATTGGTTCTAGGTTGGTTGGGTTGATTGCAATGTTTATATACCTCATTATGTAAAAAAAACTAGTTTTGTTTTTTTTTTTTTCAAAATATTTTGGAACAACCTGCTCTAAAAAATGTAGATATAAAGTTAGTAGGAATCATAGGGGGAGACATATGCTACTAAGTAACATTTTAGTAATTTCTTCTTGAAATAAAATGTATAACAAATTATAGATTATATCACAATAAGGTCTAAGAGTTTGGAGGGCTCTTATAGGCCATCTAAACCATTCTAAACCTTTACAATTTAATTAACAGGTGAGCATGTAGTTTCCACATAAATTTTGCACACTTCTTTCTGAATAAGGCAACTTCATTCATTGAATGATATTTCAGTTGTATGGAAGCTGTTTCTTACACTGAAGTGAAATATGCCCTTTTTCAAATTCAAACTATTTATCACTCTGTATTTTAAAACAATACATACTATTTCCATAAAACTATTGCATTTTACTTTAAACTTCTCTAGTCCAAATATTCTCAATATATTAAAATATACTTAATTCATGTACATCAATGTTTTTCTGTGTGTCAGGTATAGTTTGGCTAGAAATACAGAAATAATCAGTACAGAGACATTTTCTTGAACCATGACGCATATTCTCTGGATGAAGTATATGCAGATATATAAACATAAAATGATGTTTATTACTGTGAAAATAAAGAAACAAGATGATAGGAAAGTGTTGCCTTGAGAGAGAGAAGCGTTAGGTACAGAGAATAACCAAAGCATTCATCTACAGGAGGTGAGATTACAGCTGAAACCTGAATGATTAGAAAGGGCTATCGTGAGAAGATCTCAGGAAAAAAGCATTTCAGGCAATGCTAGGCAAAGTATCTCAACCGAAAATCACTAGGAGAAAATGCTTTGCTTATTGAATGATTTCAAATCTCCTCTTTTCTTATACAGTCTAGCATAGATTTTATTTGCTCGAAGTGCAAATCCTTGAGATACATATATTTTAAACTAACTTTTAATAAACTCATGTACAATCAAATCACTTTCCTGTGATTTGATGTTCTGGTTTAAGTAATGAAGTTTGAGTATGCATTAGCCTTTTCAGCAGTCAAATTGCATTATTGATTCATATTAATGAAGCACCATTTTCAGTAATGTTTTTAAAAATAATTTTTACCAGGTAATTAGTTTCACCAACATAGCTCCTTTTCCTTGTACTCTTGAGATACCTAAAATAAAGAGTAGAGACTTTTACAACAGAGTTGTATTGATAGGTATAATTAACACCAAGAAATGTTAATTTGCTTTCTGTTACATGACTCTGGCACATTTTTTATCATTTCACTTGATAGCTGATTTCTTAATTTTTGTGTTTGCCAACAGGCTTACAATAAGTGGAGATAATGGTGGTGTGGTCTTCTATTCAGAATTCTTTATCTTCATGCCTTTCTGAGATGACTCAATCACTGCAGTCCCTACAATCGTCTTCCTTTCAACACTGCTGAGATTCACTCTGCTAACTCCATTATTTGTTAGAGAGGATCTGCACTGCTAGAATATATCATCCAGCTATTACAAATTTCTCAGTAATTTCACAAAAATAAAATAAACGCCTTCTTTTATTTTTAAATTTGATAATTGCCATCATTTTTATCTCTTTCCAAGTGCTGCTAGATGTCTCCAGCATCATTTTATCATTCCAGAGTTTGTTCCTAATTTTCAATGTTTAAATGTCCTCTTAAACCAATTCACAAACGTTTTTGCCTTTATCACTTCCCAAGCTTCTGAATTTTTATGAAAATAATTTCCTGGGAATAAACTACAGTGGAATTGCACATCAAGACTGACCTTAGCTAATACTCACCTTGTAATATCTTACAAAACACGATTTATTCTTCAATATCATCATCATCATCATTGCTTCTCAGAGGTCATTTCTAGCTCTCCGATACTTGCACTATACTTTTCCCTTAGTAACTGCAGATTAACTGAACTATGTGCTGATAATCACAAGTGAGTTATTCCAGTTTAAAGTTTTCTTCGGAATTATTGGGACTAAACCTAGTTGCCTAAATCAATATTTCAAAGTGAATATGCCTCAGACACCTTTAAGCTAAATATGAAATTGTAATAAGTAATATTCAAGGATCTATGAACTAATACATTTTTACTTATTTGTTTGTTGTATTTAAGATATATGCAGAATTCACTATGAAAAAGTTATTGGGTGGCCAAAGATCTCACCTGCTTCCACTTTTGATTCATACTTGCTCTGCTTCACCCTAGAAAATGGTTTCTTCAGGAAAGAGAGTAATGGGGGAAGAAAAAAAAAAACAGAAAACAAGAAAAGGAAAAGCACAAAGAAGAGTTCATGGAATTCGTAAAGTTCTTTTTTTATTACTATTATGCACAACGTGCAGGTTTGTTACATAGGTATACATGTGTCATGTTGGTTTGCTGCACCCATCAACTCATCATTTACATTAGGTATTTCTCCTAATGCTTTCCCTCTGCCAGCCCCCAACCCTCTGACAGGCCCCAGTGTGTAATGTTCCCAGCCCTGTGTCCAAGTGTTCTCACTGTTCAAGTCCCACCTGTAAGTGAGAACATGCAGTGTTTGATATTCTGTTTTTGTGATAGTTTGCTGAGAATGATGGTTTCCAGCTTCATCCATGTCCCTGCAAAGGACATGAACTCATCCTTTTTTATGGCTGCATAGTATTCCATTGTGTATATGTACTACATTTTCTTAATCCAGTCTGTCATTGATGGACATTTGGGTTGATTCCAAGTCTTTGCTATTGTGAATAGTGCCACAATAAACATATGTGTGCATTTTAATATTTCAATAGTTTTGGAAGAACAGGTGGTGTTTGGTTGCACGGAAAAGTTCTTTAGTGGTGATATCTGAGATATTGGTGCACCCATTACCTGAGCTGTGTACATTGTATACAATGTGCAGTCTTTTATTCCACACATATCTCCCACCCTTCCCCTGAGTACCCAAAGTCCATTATATTATTCTTATGCCTTTGCGTCCTCATAACTCCTACTTATAAGTGAGAGCATACGATGTTTGGTTTTCCATTCCTGAGTTACTTTACTTAGAACAATGGTCTCCAACTCCATCTGGGTTGCTCTGAATGCCATTATTTTGTTCCTTTTTTTGGCAGAGCAGTATATATGGTATATTACACTATATATATGCATATATTATATATT
>NW_012106408.1:404767-423324 GCF_000951045.1 Mandrillus leucophaeus
TGTTCCTTTTTTTGGCAGAGCAGTGTACACGGTATACATATTACATTTTATATATATATAAATCATTTATATATTATATACCTATATATCACTATATGTATTTAGTATCTGTCTATCTATCTATCTATCTATCTATCTATCTATCTATCTATCTATCAGATTTTCTTTATCCACTTGTTGGTTGATGGACATTTAGGCTGGTTCTACATTTTTGCAATTGTGAATTGTGCTGATATAAACATACACGTGCAAGTGTCTCTTTCATATAATGACTTATTTTCCTCTGGGTAGATACCTAGTAGTGGAATTCCTGGATCAAATGGTAATTCTACTTTTAGTTCTTTAAGAAATCTTCACACTGTTTTCCATAGTGATTGTACCAGTTTACTTTCCCACCAACAGAGTAAAAGTGTTCCCTTTTCATCACATCAACGCCTACATCTGTTATTTTTTGGTTTTTTAATTATGGCCATTCTTGCAGGAGTAAGATGATATCTCATTGTGGCTTTGATTGCATTTCCCTGATGATTAATGATGTTGAACATTTTTTCATACGTTTCTTGGCCATTTGTATATCTTCCTTTGAGAATTGTCTATTCATGACCTTTGCCCACTTTGATGGGATTATTTGCTTTTTCTTGCTGATTTATTTGACTTCCTTGTAGATTCTGGTTATTGGTCCCTTGTTGGATGCATAGTTTTGAAGATTTTTCTCCCATTCCATGTGTTGTGTGTTTACTCTGTGAATTATTTCTTTTGCTGTGCAGAAGCTTTTAAGTTTAATTAGGTGCTATCTACTTATTTATTTGTTTGTTTGTTTATTTTTTGGGACAAAGTCTCACGCTGTCACCCAGGCTGAAATTCAATGGCACAATCTCAGCTCACTGCAACCTCCGCCTCCAGGGTTCAAGGGATTCTCCTGCCTCAGTCTCCCATGTAGCTGGGATCACAGGTGCCCATCACCTCGCCTGGCTAATTTTTATATTTTTAGTAGAGACAGGGTTTCGCCATATTGGTCAGGCTAGTTTCAAACTCCTGACCTCAGGTGATCTGCCCGCCTTGGCCTCCGAAAGTGCTGGGATTACAGGCGTGAGCCACCGTGTCTGGCCTCATCTATTTATTTTTGTTGCATTTGCTTTTGTGTTCTTGGTCATGAGCTCTTTGCCAAAGTCAATGTCTAGAAGAGTTTTTCTCATGTTATCTTCTAGATTTTTCATTATTTCAGGTCTGAGAGCCCTTTGTTTACATACGTAAAATTACATAATACAATTATGGTTTTATTTACAAAATCGAATACTTCTGTAATTTGCTTTGGGTTATGTATACAACTTTGTATTTACTACATATTAAAATGATCACTTAAGAATTAGGCGAAAATTCATGACAATGTTTTTGAGCACTAGTATACATTGTATTTACCATCCATTTTGCGGATTCCAGCTTCATTTCAAACATGAATCAATTCAGTTGATCAGTGATTCAGTGTTTTTTTCTTCATTATATTGTATATCTATCATTTATTGATATGGTAGGTATGGTTGGGCATCGTGACTTATGCCTGTTATCCCGGCACTTGGAAAGGACGAGGCTGTAGGATCCCTTGAGCACAGGAGTTTTAAGATCAGCCTGGGCAACATAGTGAGATCTTGTCTCTACAAAAAATACAGATATGAGTCAGGCATCGTGACATGTGCCTGAAGTCCTAGCTACTTGAGAGGCTGAAGTGGGAAGGTTGATTAAGCGCGGGAGGTGGAGGCTGCAATAACTATAAGTCGTGATTATACCACTGCACTGCAGCCAAGGTGACAGAAGGAGAACCTGTCTCAAAATAATAATAATAATAATAATAATAATAAATTTTAAAAAAGCATGATACTGGAAACTTTACTCCATCAGTGTCAGTGCTTACTACTTAATTACTACCATCTAGGAAAAAAAATTCACATAATTTTCTGACGCACAATAGGTTGGATTCAGCGCAGAGTGCTTTATATATTTCATATTTAAATGTTACCTGATGGCAAAAGACAAACATAGGTATGTGTTAGAATTTAAAATCATTTTAAAACTACAAATGAATGCAATAACAGAAATAACTTTTATTTATTTGTTTGTTTGTTTTGAGACAGGGTCTCGCTCTGTTGCCTGTGCTGGAATGCAGTGTCACAATCATGACTCACTTCAGCCTTGCCCTCCCAGGCTCCGGTGATCCTTCCACCTCAACCTCCCAAGTAGCTGGGACCACAGGTGCAAAACACCATGTCCAGCTAATGTTTGTACTTTTTGTAGAGATGAGGTTTCATCACATTGCCCAGGCTGATCTCAAACATCTGGGTTCAAGCGATCTGCCCACGTCAGCCTCAAAAAGTGCTGGGATTACAGTCAAATGCCATGGTACCCAGCCAATAACTTTTACTTCTTACACTATTTTTGTTGATTTGATATTAGTCAAACAGCTATTGTCAATGGTAGAAGCATATATGTAAGAGTAGCATTTCTAATATTTTTAATATGCTTAGCTTCACCCAAGCTATAGTGCAGTGGCGTAATCATGGTTTATTGCAGCCTTGAACTCCTAGGTTCAAGCGATTCTCCTGCTTCAGCCTCCCCGAGTAGCGAGGACTACAGGTATTTTATTTTTTTTCCCCCAGACTGGTCTCTAAATTCTGGCCTCAGGCAATCCTCCCACCTGGGTCTCACAAAGTTCTTGAAATACAAGTGTGAGCCATGGGGTCCAGCCAGGATTTCCTTTTTCATAATACTGGTACATGAGAAACCAAATGGCATGTATAATAGGGAGGATGCATTCTTTGTTTTCACATTATCTTTGAACATTCTGTTATGACTGTTGTAAAATATGAAGTTTATTTAGATAATAGCATGACATTCCCCTCAGCTCAGCAAATCAGTTGTCTGAAAAGAGGCTCAATAGTGTAGAATGGAAACTACATATTCTTTTCCCATGATAAATCCTGACTTTCATGACCCTAACTAATTGAATCTAGGGTAAGACAGGGAGATAAAAGGTGGCAAAATTATATTAATAATAGAAAAAGATGATGTAACCAAATACAGAGAACTAAAGTAAATTTTCTAATAGAAAAATAATCCAAGTGAATTAGATTGTAAAAGAGATAAACCATTCTCACCTAACAAACCAAAACCAAATATTTAATAAAGGAAAAACTAATGAATTAGTTGAATCATCGTAAGTCAAGAATTCAGGGATTATAAAGACATTTAAATGTCACATTGTTCAACTATCTACATAATTATTTATAGAGCATACCTGCCATAGATATTTTAGCCTGTACATCCATATTACCTCTTAGGGAATTATTCCACTTTTGACAGCTTTGTTAAAAAATTCTTACATACATTAATTCTTTTATATCTACTTATATATCTCCCATTGGAATAAATTCTATTTTTGGAACTTCTATAAAATTATTCTTCTTCTGTAGAACAATTTAAGAATTTTTTAAAAGAAATTATTTTCTCCTCTGATTCAGTTCAAAGCATGACTGGTTCATTCATATGTTTCATATGTTGATTTTATCTTTTTAAAATCCCTTCATTTTAATTAATAATAAAGCATCTCAACTCACGTTTTATTTTTATTATCTTATAACTGAAAATAACAATATTCATGTAATCTGAGCAGTGTAGAGTAGAAACCTGATTGTCATCATTTCATTTTAAATGCCATGTTTTCTTTAATGTGTGTGAGGAGTTAACTATTTCGACCATCACATCATGAATTATCTCAAAACGTTTATATTGTAAATAATCATTTCAAAACATTGAAAAATGTATATGTTATAGCATTTTAAGAATGACAGTCATCACCTTTCAAATTATTTTCACTTATGACAATTTTGCCCTCAATGAATCACATCAGCTATACAGCTCTAGTCAGACAGTTTAGCAGGTCAATGCATACTATTGAACTATAGTCTATTTGTTCAATAATGAAGTTCTATATTCCTGTTCAATAGCATAAAAAGTGAATTATGATACAATCATGTTGTATAATCAGTTCTTTGAAGACACAAATTAAAATTATACTGATTAATTGTGTCATATTGATGCATTTTCCTTTCAGGAATGAAATAAAGAAAATAGAAGAAAAACATCCTCATGACAATTGTACAGGTGTGATCTTCAACTTGCTGTGCAAACTTCACCTTCCTTGGGTAAAACACAATCAAAAGTATAATAATACTCCCATCAATAATAATGACTATCTTCAATTAGTTTTATAGATATTCTGACTCAATTTTCCATAATATTGTGTTCCTTTATCTTAAATTTCTAACTTTCTTAATAAGTGAAGTTTTGTGCACTTACTTTCCTATAGATACCACAGATATATTATATTCTAGATACTGCTATTTTTACTTTTTAGGCTTCATAGTTTTTCTAAACTTTACAAACCTTCTCTGAATGGTAAACTTCTAAATGTTCTAGTTATGTGTTCCCTATATTATAGCCTTTGTTAATAGCTAACACTGGATTTGTGCCATACTAAAGTGTTTAGGATAAAGAGTGTCAACTGATTCAAGCAAGGCATTTTGAAGTCACAATAGCTGCAATATGTTGCTGGTTTTTAAATAATCAGATATGACCATAGTTGATTCAGAGGTAATCTGACTTTGTAAAGTTAATTCCCACTAAACAATCTCACAAGATACTGTCAGGCAAGACTTTGTATCAATTTGTTAATTTATTTTGAAAAATATGAATACCAGGGTATTATAGTATTTTTTAAAAAAGATTGAGATAAAATCTTAGCTAGGCATTACTAGAACATAGCTAAAATAAAGCCTATAACTTGCTCAGACTTACCAGTAAACATTCGAGGCAAGATTTGTGTCACACTAACACAATCCAGCACATAAAAAATTATGGAATGTGAAAAGATGGAAATCATATTTATTAAACAGAGGGAATATTCAAAAATGATTTTTTGTTAATAAGAGGTTATTCCACATTTCTATTTGATCTTCAAATTTTCTTTGGACAGTTCATTGTAATTACGTCTTAGAATGTTTCAAAATTTTTCAAGTTTATATGTGATCATAAGCAGATACATTCATAACATATGCAAAGTATCATTGTAATATTCTAAAATTATGTTTCCCAACTGGAGTTGTGGAGCATGTAAGGGATAATAGTAAAATCACCTAGGAATTTTTTCAAAGCATTCATTTTTCTCTTCCCCAGATAGTGATATATGATAATTGGGTTGCAGAGGTTGCAGAGGAAAATCATCCACAAATTATTTTTATTCTGCCTTCTCTTGAAAACCAGTTACTTTGATCCAATTACAAATGCTTGAATGCCCCCAAAATATACCAATTGCTCATAGCATACAAAGGAAAGGGTAGAAAAGAAGGAAATGAAGACAGCATGAAAGGAGAGAGGGAGGGAGAGGGCAAAGAGAAGGGGGAAGGGGAGAAAGAAGGAAGAAAGGAAAAAAGCAAGGAACAACAGAGAAAGGGAAGGAAGAAGGAAGAAGAAAATAAAGAAAGTATCCTGTTCTTCCACGTTTAGGATATTTCAGCCATCAATAAAAGTAAATTTAGTGACAGAAATATTGAAAGAAAGAAGAACCGCCATATGTCTTCATCCTCCATAATTATGTCTGAATCTTTCAGTGTACTAGTGTAAGAATAATTTGTTTAATGTAAACCTCTTCCTTTATGTTACAAGAGGTAACATTAAAAAAAAGAAGGGGCATTTTAGTTTCTTAAAAATTGGCCTATACTTCTTATGATAACAGCTAAAAATGCAGAAACTGTATGATTTATTTAATGATCTGAGTGAGACATACGGATTCTGAAAGCTAAGAAAAACAGAAACAACCAAGAATCTTTACTTTGCTCGTTTAGACTCTCATATCTCTACGATATAACGTCCATGAATAAAATAAAAATTATTTTGAGAACAATATGCTGGCTAGAAAATTAGAAGCTCCTCTCATAATAATGTTTCTGTCAGCATCTCTACTAAAAGTGATTTTTGCAGCATCAAAGCATATTCAGAAAAAAAAAAAAAAAAACCCTGAACATCTAAGTATACATCTGAAACAGTTTCCAACTTGAAACCCAGCTATCACCTGTATTAGTCCAGGGTTTACATTGTTAATATTTAATTTAGCATTTGCAGTGGAGATGTGCTGAGTGTTGTGGTATATATTTAGGTAAAGAAGTCAGCAAACCACAGACAGACACCTACGTCTTGACTATATTTCTATCTTTATTTCAGATAAGCTTCTCTCACATCGACTTAAACCAAAAATAGATCATACATTTAGGAAGTCTGGTTATATATATTTTTTACTTTTTAAAATATTTAATGTTACTTTTGCTATATTAAGATGTTAGTAATATGCTAACAGTCAATATTCAAAAGATAATTTTATTTAGGCATACACAAAGCAAAAACTTGTTCATTTTTTCCTCAAGCAGTAACTATAATAGATAAATACTACACATAACTTAAAAGGAAAGAATAAAATACTATATTTGTAAATATACAATTAGCTCAAACTTGAGTATGAATTTTGGATTTATATTGTTTTCATTATTTGAAGCCTGATATATGTCTGAAAACTTTCTTGCAACTTCAACTTAGACAGTATATTGTTTAGGTCATTTTTCTGATGAATATTAAGTTTAGATAAATACAGAAAATACTATATATATATATATATATCTTTCACTTAAAAATAATAAAAGATAATGATCATTGAAACTTAGAATTCTAATAATGAACAGTAGTATCTATCTGGAATGCAAAGCAGCACAAAACATACAGAAACGGTTAATGTAATTTAGTATAAAATTTCAGACATTTGGTCTGAAGTATCACTTAAAAAAATCTTGTTTGTTTGTTTCTTGTGTTGCAGTTCTATGTGCTTTGTTAAATAATTTTAATTGGCAAGTTTATTTATTTATTCATTCATTCATTCATTCATTTTGAGACAGGGTCTCACTCTGTCAACCAGGCTGGAGTGCAGTGGCACAATCATGGCATAACCATCCAGCCTTTACCTCCTGGGCTCAAGCAATCCTCCTGCACCAGCCTCTCAAGAAGCTGAAAGGACAGGTACATGCCACCACATCCAGTTATTTTTCTATAGAAACAGGATCTCCCTTTGTTGCCCAAACTGGTCTCTAACTCCTGGGCTCAAGAGATCCTCCTGCATTGGCCTCCCAAAGTGCTATGATTATAGACATGAACCACTGAGGAAACAGCAGAAAGGCACTGGGAGCTCGCAGGGTCCCCTAGGAGCCCATTCCTGCCTGTCACCAGAGGGATCCAATGCTGGAGGAAGAGGGGGTAAAACTACAGGGAGAAGCAAACCTCTAGCTGAACTTCATAACAGTTTGAATGGGGTGAGAAGCCTCCTGGCCAGGACTCAGTAGAGGGTGCAAATCTGTTGTGCAGGCTCCACAGGCAGGGAAAGAAGCAAGCCTTTTTCTTTCACAGCTGGGAAGCATTTAGTCTGGGACGGTTTTTCAAGCCCATATCACTCTCTGCCTGGAAAAGGTCTGAGGGCTGTTGGCAGGAGCATGGTGGGAGTGAGACCAGCCCTTTAGTTTATGTGAGAGTTAGCTGAGGGCTGTGACTGCTGGCTTTCCTCACTTCCCTGACAAATTTCATGACTCAGCAGAGGCAACCGTAATTCTCCTAGGTATACAACTCCAGTGACCTGGGAATCTCATCTCCACCCCTGACGGCAGCCACAGTAAGACGTGACCAAGAAGAGTCTAAGCCCAGACATGCCTAAACACACCCCCATCTGATGGTCCTCCCTCACCCACCTTGGTAGCAGAAGACAAAGGGGATATTATCTTGAGAGTTCTAGGGCCCTGCCAACCGCTGCTTCCTCCCCATAATACCACAGCTGATGCTTTCTGGAAAGTGCCACCTCCTGGCAGGAGGCCAACCAGCAAAAAAAATAGAACATGAAACCACCAAAGCTAAGAACCCTAAGAGAGTCCATTGCACCCACCCCTGCCACCTCCACCAGAACACGCACTGGTATCCATGGCTGAGAGACCCATAGACGGTTCACATCACAGGACTCTATGCAGACAATCCCCAGTACCAGCCCAGAGCTGAATAGGCTTACTGGGTTACTAGACCCAGAAGAGAGACAACAATCACTCAGCCCACAGGAAGCCACATCCATAGGAAAAGGGGGAGAGTACTACATCAAGGGAATACCCTGTGAGACAAAAGAATCTGAACAACAGCCTTCAGCCCTAGACCTTCCCTTTGACAGAGCCTACCCAAATAAGAAGGAACCAGAAAACCAATCCTAGTAATACAACAAAACAAGGTTCTTCAACAACCCCCAAAAATCACACTAGTTCACCAGCAATGGATTCAAACAAGAATAAATCCCTGATGTACCTGAAAAAGAATACAGGAGGTTAGTTATTAAGCTAATCAGGAAAGAATCAGAGAAAAGTGAAGCCCAATGAAAGAAAATCCAAAATATGATGCACAAAGTAAAGGGAGAAATATTCAAGAAAATAGATAGTTAAAAAAAAAATAAGTAAATATTCAGGAAACTTTGGATACACTTTTGGAAATGTGAATTGCTCTGGAAAGTCTCAGCAATAGAATTGAACAAGTAAAAAAAAGTAAATTCAGAACTAAATAACAGGTCTTCAAATTAATCCAATACATCTAAGACAAAGGAAAAAGAATAAGAAAATATGAACAAAGACTCCAAGAGGTCTGGGATTACGTTAAATGATCAAATGTAAGAATAATTTGTGTTCCTGAGGAAGAAGAGAATTCCAAAAGCATGGAAAACATATTTGGGGGAATAATCTAGGAAAACATCCCTGGTCTTGCTAGAGACGTTGACATCCAAATACCAGAAGCACAAAGAACACCTGGGAAATTCATCACAAAAAGATCTTCACCTAGGCACATTTTCATCACTTTATCAAAAGTTAAGAAGAAGGAAATACTCTTAAGAGCTGTGAGACAGAAGCATCATATAACCTATAAAGGAAAACCTATCAGGTTAACAGCAGATTTCTCAGCAGAAACCCCACAAGCTAGAAGAAATCGAGGCCCTGTCTTCAGCCTCCTCAAACAAAACAATTATCAGCCAAGAATTTTGTATCCAGTGAAACTAAGCATTATATATGAAGAAAAGATACAGCCTTTTTCAGACAAACAAACGCTGAGATAATTCACCATTGCCAAGCCAGCACTACAAGAACTGCTAAAAGGAGCTCTAAATCTTGAAACAAATCCCGGAAACACATAAAAACAGAACCTCTTTCAGGCATAAATTACAGAGGGCTTATAAAACAAAAATACAAGTTAAAAAGCAAAACCAAAAAATAAAAAAACCGAAGTACGCAGGCAACAAAAAGCACAACAAATGCAACAGTACCTCACTTTTCAATAATAACATTGAATGTAAATGGCCTAAATGCTCTACCTAAAAGATACAGAACTACAGAATAGATAACAACTCAACAACCAACTATGTGCCACCTTCAGGAGACTCACCTAGCACTTAAGGACTCACATACAGTAAAGGGGTGGAAAAAGGCATTTCATGCAAATGGGCACCAAAAGTGAGCAAGGGTAGCTATTTAAATCAGACAAACTTTGTCTGAAATATAAACAAACTTTAAAGCAGCAGCAGTTAAAAGAGACAAGAGGGACATCATATAATGATAAAAGGTATTGTCCAACAGGAAACTATCACAATCCTAAACATATATGCATCTAACACTGGAGGTCCCAAATTTATAAAACAATCACTAATAGACCTAAGAAATGAGACAGACAGCAACACAATAATAGCAGGGGACTTCAATACTCCAATCACTGTGCTAGACACATCATCAAGACAGAAAGTCAACAAAGAAACAGTGAATTTAAATTATACCTTGGAACAAATGGACTTAGGAGATACATACAGAACATTTCATCCAACAACCACAGAATACACATTCTATTCAACAATGCATGAAACTTTCTCCAAGATAGACCATATGATAAGCCATAAAACATGTCTCAATAAATTTAAGAAAATTGAAATTATATCTAGCACTCTCTCAGACCACAGTGGAATAAAACTGGAAATAAACTCCAAAAGGAGCCTTCAAAACCATGTAAATACATGGAAATTAAATAATCCAATCCTGAATGAGCATTGGGTCAAAAATAATATCAAGGTAGAAATTTAAAAATTCTTCAAACTGAATGACAATAAAGACACAACCTATGAGAACCTCTGTGATACAGCAAAGGCAGTGCTAAGAGAAAAATTCATAGTCCTGAATGCCTACATCAAAAAGATTGAAAGAGCACAAACTGACACTCTAAGGTCATACCTCAAGGAACTAGAGAAACAAGAATAAACCAAATCCAAACCCACCAGATGAAAGGAAATAACCAAAATCAGAGCAGAACTAAATGAAATTGAAACAAAAAAATTCAAAACATAAATGAAACAAAAAGCTAGTTCTTTCAAAAGATAAATAAAATTGATAGGCCATTGGCAAGATTAGCCAAGGAAAGAAGAGAGAAAATCCAAATAACCTCACTAAGAAATGAAACAGGAGATATTACAACTGGCACCACTTAAATACAGAAGACCATTCAAGGCTACTGCGAATGCCTTTATGCATATAAACTAGAAAACTTAGAAGAGTTGGATAAATTCCTGGAAAAATACAATCCTTGTTTAAATCAGGAAGAACTAGATACCCTGAACAGACCAATAACAAGCAGCGAGATTGAAATGGTAATTTAAAAATTACCAACAAAAAAAGTCCAGGACCAGTCAGATTCACAGCAGAATTCTACCAGACATTCAAAGAAGAATTGGTACCAATCCTTTTGACACTATTCCACCAGATAAAGAAATAATGACTCCTCCCCAATTCATTCCATGAAGCCAGCATCACACTAGTACCAAAGCCAGGACAGGACATAACCAAAAAACAAAACTACAGACCGATATTCTTGATGAACAAAGATACCAAAATCCTTAACAAAGTACAAGCTAACTGAATCCAACAACATATCAAAAAGATAATCCACCATAATCAAGTGGGTTTCATACCAGGGATGAAGAGATGGTTTAACATATGAAAGTCAATAAATGTGATACACCACATAAACAGAATTAAAAACAAAAATTATATGATTATTTCAATAGATGCAGAAAAAGCATTTGACAAATCCAGGATCCCTTTATGATTAAAACTCTCAGCAAAATCGGCATACAAAGGACATGACCTAATGTCATAAAAGCATTTGTATGACAAACCCACAGCAACATAATACTGAATGGGGGAAAGTTGAAAGCGTTTTCTTTGAGAACTGGAAGAAGACAAGGATGCCCATTCTCATCACTCCTCTTCAACATAATACTGGAAGTCCTAGTCAGAGCAGTCAGACAAGAGAAAGAAATAAAGGGCATTCAAGTCAGTAAAGAGGAAGTCAAACTGTCCCTGTTTGCTGACAATATAGTTGTTTACCTTGAAAACGTTAAGGACTTCTCCAGAAAGCTCCTAGAATGGATACAAGAATTCGGCAAAGTTTTCAGGTACAAGATTAATGTGCATAAATCAGTAGCTCTTCTATACACCAACAGCAACCAAGTGGAGAATCAAATCAAGAAGTCAACCTTTATACAATAGCTGCAAAAAAATAAAATATTAGGAATATACCTAACCAAGGAGTCAATTGACCTCTACAGAACACTGCTGAAAAAAAATCATAGATGACATGAAAAAATGGAAACACATCCCATGTTCATGGATGGGTAGAATCAATATTACGAAAATGACCATACTGCCAAAAGCAATCTACAAATTCAATGCAATCCCCATGAAAACACCACTATCATTCTTCACAGAATTAGAAAAAACAATTCTAAAATTCATATGGAACTGAAAAAGAGCCCACATAGCCAAAGCAAGACTAAGCAAAAAAGACAAATCTGGAGCCAGCATCACACTACCTGATTTCAAACTATAGTATAAAGCCATAGTCACCAAAACAGCATGGTACTGGTACAAAAAGAGGCATATAGACCATTGGAAGAGAATAGAAAATCCAGAAATAAACTCAAATACTTACAGTCAATCGATCTTCGACAAAACAAGCAAAAACATAAAGTGGGGAAAGGACACCCTTTTCAACAAATGGTGCTGGGATAATTGGCTAACCACATGTAGGAGAATGAAACTGGATCCTCATTTCTCACCTTATACAAAAGTAAACTCAAGACGGATTAAGGACTTCAACTTAAGACCTGAAGCTATGAAAATTCTAGAAGGTAACATTAGAAAAATCCTTCTAGACATTGGTTTAGCAAGGATTTCATAACCAAGAATCTAAAAGCAAATTCAATAAAAACAAAGATAAATAGCTGGGACCTAATTAAACTAAAAACTTTTCACAGCAAAAGTAACAGCAGAGTAAACAACCCACAGAGTGGGAGCAAATTTTCACAATCTATACATGTGACAAGGGATGTATATCCAGAATCTACAGTGACCTCAAACAAATCAGTAAGAAACAAGCAAACAATCCCATAAAAAAAGTAGGCTAAGGACATGAACAGACAATTCTCAAAAGAAGGCATATAAATGGCCAACAATCATATGAAAAAATGCTCAACATCACTAATGATCAGGGAAATGCAAATCAAAACCACAAGGCGACACCAACTCAATCCAGCAAGAATGGCCATAATTAACAAATCAAAAAGCAGTAGATAGTAGATGTTGGTGTGGATGTGGTGAACAGGGAACACGTCTATACTTCTGGTGGGAATGTAAACTAATAGAACCACTACGGGAAAAAAATGTGGAGATTCCTTAAAGAATCTGAAAGAATGGTAGAACAATCTTAAAGACTGGTAGAACTGGTAGAACTACCATTTGATCCAGCAATCCCACTACTGGATATCTACCTAAAGGAAAAGAAGTAATTATTCAAAAAAGATAATTGGACACGCATGTTTATAACAGCACAAATCACAATTGCAAAATCGTGGAACCAAACCAAATGCCCATCAATCAACGAGTAAAGAACTGTAGATAAAGAAACTGTGATTTTATATATACATATGTGTGTGTGTGTGTATGCATATATATCATATATCATATATAGATAGATATAAATACACGATGGAATACTATGCAGTCATAAAAGAATGAATTAACAGAATTTGCAGTGACCTGGATGAGACTGGAGACTATTATTCTAAGTGAAGTAACTCAGGAGTGGAAAACCAAACATTGTATGTTCTCACTGATATGTGGGAGCTAAGCTATGAGGAATGCAAAGGCGTAAGAATAATGCAATGGACTTTGGGGACTTGGGGGAAAGAGTGGGAGTGGGCAAGAGATAGAAGATTACAAATATGGTGCAGTGTATACTGCTCAGGTGATGGGTGCACCAAAATCTCATAAATTACCACTGAAGAACTTACTCATGTAAGCAAATACCACCTGTACCCCAATAACTTATGGGAAAATTTTAAAAATTAAAATTTAAAAATTAAAAATTAAAAAATATTTTACTTTTGTTGTCAAGAATAGAGGCAAAGATAATTTTTTTGCTTTAACTGTAACAGTTTTTTTTTGTTAAAATGATATGGAGAATACCATTACCTTTTTAAAGTTAGAGAAATTGTGTACACTATGAAAGTGTTTTTCATACCTCAGTGTAAAAATAATAAAGACAAATCAAACAAGCATTTCTTTTTTTTTTCCAAAATTAACTGTCTAAATATTACCTTTTGCTGAACTACGTTTTGGAAACTATTAATATTTTAATAGTAAGTTTTATTATATCTGCATATATTTAAACATCAAAATAACTGGTTAAATAGTGATTTTTAATGAACAGCACATATTTCTTTAACAATAACTTTATATTATGTGACTTCTTGGCCCTCTAATATTGAAGATTGGCACCTGTTTGAAAAGCATAAATTATTTGGGATAAAAGTCATTGTACTACATCACACACAGTAATTTAAGCCACAGCAAATATTTGTACATATTATGGAATCCTTTTATAAAGATATTTAAATTCCAGAATGACTACTTATGAAATATGTGAATACTGATTCTCTTATTTCACAATTGCATGTATGTGCAATAATCTCTCAGCTGATAAAATTTTTAAAACAACAGTCAGTAGTTTAAATGTAGCATGTTATTTATACTCCAAAAAGTCAAATGACAGTGGCTGAACCACATAATTGATGAGTTAAGTGAGTTTTATTTTCACAAAACAATTTTAAAGCTGAGTAACCCAAATTTATGAGCCATATTCAGAGGGATTATAAAGTCAATATATTGCTGTTTATGTATCAAGTCAGAGAAAATTATTAAGGATGATTTCAGCCATGGATGGTTAGGGTGGAGGACCTTGGTTAAATTTTGAGGCTATAATTCAAGGAAATTTTGATAGCTGCAAAGCTAGTGTAACAAATAGGATAACTGTGCTATAATAGACTTCAGCTGATTTATTTTCTTAATTTAAAAAATGTACAAATGGAGTTTAGTAGCAACTCTAAAAAACATTTCAAAATGTACTATTGGAAACAGGTATTTTATTCAGGCTTTTTAGGAAATTAGACTTAATGAAACTTGTAAAAATATCTAAGTAGATATTTTGAATACAACTAAAATATAAATGAGCTCGTGGCAAGTAACTTAAAAAGTGATTCTTTTTTAGCACGATTTTACCATATGAAATTGAAGAGATTTTTGTTTTTTCGTACAATAAATTTTTGAATAGCTTTAGCGGAGCATAATAGCATATATTTTGGTCATTAACAATTATATAAACACAAATATAACAAAGAAATATCAGAAAATTTTGAAGTCATATAAAGATTAAAAATACATCTTTTCATAAACACTGGGTTTTTTCACTCTAGTATTAGTGATATTTTATAGAACACATAGGCCCCAGTCCCAAAAACCTTAATTATTTACTGTGTAATTTGGGGCAAGATCTGTAAGTCTTCAAGACCAAGTGTGGTCAAACATTCTTCAGCTAGTAAGTACCTTCATCTCCAACTAGTATGTCATTGTGAGGAAATGCCGAGATTTGAGATTTAACTCTAAAGCAAGATAACAAGTTAGCCTTCCACAGTTCCATGAATGCTTGAAGAAGCTATGTGACTTCTGGGTCAAAGACAATGGACTATATTATACAAAGTACAGCAAGCATCATTACCATGGGCAAATTTGTGCCAATATCCTTGATTCCCAAATCCCACAAGGACAAAGTAGATGGATGTGTGCACACACAGTGGATTGTGTTTCAGGAAAGGAACTGTGAGCATATGGAAAGCAAATATTTTATAATGGGTAATACACATTCCTATCCTGTACTTGGGAGATATAAATTATCTTTATTATACTAGAGAGTAAGCATATTTCCCTTTGTTCCAGAGGGAAATATTAGATCTATCTTCAAAGGCTGTTCATTATGCAAACAATCTTGAGAAGACATCCAGAATTAAATGGGGGCCAATGCCTCACTGTACAATATGCAGAAATGTTAAAGAACTATGGAAGATTGTCTCCTAACAAGAATAAGTACCATTCATTTATTCAGAGAAAAATATATAGCATACTATACTCTAGACACTGTTCTAGGGATTGAGAATATAGTGATAAATGAGACAGACTACGTTCCTGCTCTCATGGAGATAAAATTCTAACAACAAAGTAAATAACTGAGATAATTTATCTTGGTAGTTATATTAGTAATGCAGAAATAAAATGAATGTCTGTAACATAGTAATATAACATGGTCAAGGAAGCCTTCTTTGAGATTACATTTGATTTGAAGCCTAAATCATAAAATCTAGGGAAATAGAGTTCCTAGCAAACAGAAAAGTAAGTAGAAAGACTGATATTTGAATTTAAAAATAGAGTTATGCCAGTAAGTTTGAAATTAGATATATGAACAAAAGCTTACAAAAATCTTACTTTTAACAAGAAAAATACAAAACATTAATATAGTCATATAGCCTTCAAAAATTATTCATTATTTAAATTTTTCCACAGTGGAAATATATTTGACAGAACACTTTTAACAAATATATTATCAACAAATATATCTGAGAATCCTAACATTATATAAATCTCTGAAAATGAAAATGAATGAAATATAATTGATACATTATATTTAATTCAAATTTAAACCTTCTGCTCTGCAAATGATAATGGTCAAAAAATGAGAAAACAAGCTACTGACTGAAAGAAAATATTTGTAAAGGACACATCTGGTAAAATACTATTATGCAAAATATATGAGGGACTTAAGAAACTCAATAATTAAAAAAAAAAAAAATCTGAGTAAAAAATGGGCAAAGGACCTTAGTAGACACCTCATCAAATACAGATATACAAATGACTTTAAAATAATTTTTTAGCTCCCACATGTCAGGGAGAACATTTGATACATGTCATTCTGTGCCTGTCTTATTTTACTTAACAGACAGTTCTCCAGTTCCATTTAGATGGCAAATGACAGAATTGCATTCATTTTCATGCTGCATAATATTCCATTGTAGACATGTACCATATTTTCTTTATCCATTTATCCCTTGATGGACAATTTAATTAATTCCATGTTGTGACAATTGTTAATGGTGCTGCAAAAAAAAAAAAAAAAAAAAAAATGGGAGCACAGACATCTTTTTAATATACTGATTTCTTTTCTTTTGGATTTATACCCAGGAAGAATGATAAATGTTTGAGGTGATTGATATTCCAGTTTTCCAGATTTGATCATAACACATTCTATGTATGTATCAAAATATCACATGAACTCAATAAATATGTACAACTATTATGTATCCATAAGATTAAAAATTTAAAAAAGTACTAAAAAGTCTTAATATTTACAACATCAGAGAAAACTATTTACAGATGGCAGATAATTATATAGAAAGATGTTTCACATCATAGGTAATCAAGGAAATGCTAATAAAACAAGATGCCACTACATACTAATTAGAATAGTCAATATTCAAGAGACTGGCTACCCCAAATGCTGGAGAGGATGTGGAGCAACAGAAACTTTCTTTCATTGCTGGTAAAAATGCAAAATGGCACAGCCACTTTGGAAGACAATTTGGCAGTTTCTAAAAAAATAAGGATGTCCTTACCATATGATCCAGCAATAATGCACCTTAATATATATCCAAAGGAATTGAACACTTAGTCCACACAAAAACCTCTACACTGATATTGAAAGCAGTTTTATTTATAATTTCCAAAGCTTTGAAGCAAGCAAGAAGTTCTTCAGTAGGTGTGCGAATAAATAAACTGTGATACATTTAGAAAATAGAATATTGTTCGGTAGAAGAAATAAATGAGCTGCAGCTGTGATTCTGATTTTAAAAACAGAGCTAACAAGCCATGCAAATACATGGAAAAACCTTACATGCATATAATTAAGTGAAAGAAGCCAATCCGAAGAGGTAGGAGGCTACATACTATATGATTTCAACTATATGATATTCTGGAAAAGACAAAACCATAGAGACAGTAAAAAGTTCAGTGATTGCCAGGAGTTAAGAAGGGAAAAATAAATAGGCAAAGTACAGAGGATTTTCAGGGTGGTAAAAATATTCTGAATGATATTCTAATGACGGACACATGCCATTATACATTTGTCCATACCCATAGAATACGCAGCACCAGGAATGCACTCTAATGTAAACTATGGACTTGGGTTATGATGTGTCAATGTTCATCAATTAAACATAACTTTGGTAATGATGTTAAAATTGCTCATCAATTTTAACAAATGTGCGCACTGTGGTTGGGCATGTTGATAATGAAGAAAGCTACGCATGTGTGGAGACAGCTGTTATATATGAAATATCTTTATGTTTCTATTAATTTTGCTATAAACCTAAGACTGCTCTTCAAAAAAATGAAGGCATAGAAAGAATAAGAAAGGAAACATTCCTTGACATTCCTTGACACATTGTACAAGCCTTATGTAAACTTCAGAAAACCAAACACTGCATGGTCTCACTTATAAGGGGGAGCTGAATGATGAGAACACATGGACACATGTCGGAGGGAACAACACACGCTGGGGCCTGTCAGAGATTTGTGAGGGGAGGCAGAGCATCAGGAAGAAGAGTTAATGGATGCTGGCTTTAATACCTAGGTGATGGATTGATCTGTGCAGCAAACCACTATGGCACACGTTTACCTATGAAACAAACCTGCACATGCTGCACATGTACCCTGGAATGTAAAATAAAAGTTGAAGAAAAAACAAAAAACAAAGGATACCAAGGGCCAATCCTACTCAGGAACAAATAATTTTAAAAAATAAAATGCAATCAATATAAAAATGTGTTTATATTATATATACATATATATATATAGAGAGAATGAGTCATATGTTCTGTATAACACCATTTCAGTCAATGACAGACATACACAATGGTGGCCCCATAAGATTATAATGGAGCTGAAAAATTACTATTGCCTAGTGAT
>NW_012106408.1:425584-426461 GCF_000951045.1 Mandrillus leucophaeus
ATGGATACCACATTTTGTAGATTTTATAAATTTTACATATTTTATATATTAAACCCATATATACATACTTGTATGTACACATATATGTGTATATATAATTCATATATACATATATACACATACATATATTATACCTGTGGGAGTGTATATCTATATCTATGTCCACATATAGATATACACACACTTCAAAGTGCAATTCATACAACAAAGCACCATGTTATACCTAATAAGTACAAATAATTTTGTCTGTCAATTTTTTTAAAAAAAGTTTTTCTGAAATCTTTTATTTTTCACTTTCATTCTCTAGAATGTTTGAAGAGAGCACTTGTTCTCACCTCTTCTTTTGGATGATAAAATATAAGCCTGTGAAGATGTATGGTTTTGTTTATATTTTATTTTGATTTGCAATAACAGTCTCATGGCAAAAACAAGGGATGCATATGAAGTGAAAATAAACGTAGTTTTCATTTGATCATCACCTCTTCTTTACATGTCTGAACAAAACTCCGTGAAACTGTATAATTTGATGCATATGAAACTTGACTAACCAAAACCATCCCTTTGATGTAAAGAAACTCATCTCACATTTCTACTTTTTATATTGCTTTTACCTTACTATATTTACATAAAGTATAAAACTTTAAAGACAGTTTGCTTGAAAAGATGATTGTTAATGAGTGAAAAACGTGTTTTAGGCAATCCAGGGAGATATTGTCATGGATATGTGTAGGTATTGCTACAGTTGCTTCCGTAAAATACCTGGGAGAAATAGTCAGTGCTACCCAATATGTGCTTTTATTTAATAACTAATTGTATGGAGTTACTGATCTAGTTTAAAAAATACACTTAAGAACATATTGAAAAATAATATACAATT
>NW_012106408.1:429281-431666 GCF_000951045.1 Mandrillus leucophaeus
AAAAAATAAAATGCAATCAATATAAAAATGTGTTTATATTATATATACATATATATATATAGAGAGAATGAGTCATATGTTCTGTATAACACCATTTCAGTCAATGACAGACATACACAATGGTGGCCCCATAAGATTATAATGGAGCTGAAAAATTACTATTGCCTAGTGATAGCATAACCGTCTTAAAGTCCTGTTGTGTTGCAGTACTCACGTATTCATGGTGATGCGTTTTTAAACAAACCTACTGAACTGCCAGTCATATAAAAGCATAGTGAATACAATTATGTACAGTACCTAATACATAATAGCGATAATAAACTATTTTACCATTTGTGTATTTACTGCACTACCCTTTTATTTTAATTTTTGTGTGTAATTGTTTTACTTACAGAAAAAACAGTAAATGTAAAACAGTCCCAGGCAGATCCTTTAGAGGTATTCCAGAAGAAGGCATTTTCCCCAGAGATGACAGCTCCATGTCTGTTATTGCCCCTGAAGACTTTTCAGTGGAACAAGATGTGGAGGAGGAACACAGAGCTATTGATGACTTTGACTCTGTGTACACCTTGGCTAATGTGTGTTTCTGTCTTCATTTTTAGAAAAAAGTTCTAAAGTAAAAAATAGTAAAAATATGTTTTAATAGAAAAAGGTTTAAAAAGTAAAAAGTTTAAAAATTAAATGTTTTTAGAGCAGAGAAGTGACAGTAAGGTAGTTAATTTATTACTAAAGAAATAAAAATCATTTTATATACATTTTGTGTTGCCTAGATTTATGGTGCTTACAGCATCTACATTAGTACATAGAAATTTCTTAGGCCTTCAAATTCACTCACCACTCACTCACTGACTCACGCAAAGCACCTTCCAGTTCTGAAAACTCTTTTCACTGCCTTATATGGGTGTACCAGTTTTAAATCTTTCATACCAAATTTTCATTGTACCTTTTTAATGTTTAAGTATGTTTAGATACACAAATATTTACCATTGTGTTATAATTGGTCTCTGTATTCAGTACGGTAACATGCTGTATAGATCTGTAGCCCAGAAGCAATAAGTTTTTTTGTAAAGAGAAGATTTTAAGAAGAAAAAGGTGGTCAACTTGTTCCATGATGATACAATTTGGTTTTGTGTCCCCATTCAAATCTCATCTCAAATTATAATCCTCAGGTGCTGAGGAGGGACCCAGTGGGAGGTGATTGGATCATGGGAGCAGTTTTCCCCATGGTGTTCTCATGATAATAAGTGAGTTCTCATGAGATCTGATGATTTTATTAGGGACTCTTTCCCCGTTACATGCTCTCACTCCCTCCTGCCACCATGTAAGACATTCCTGCTTCCCCTTTTGCCATGATGGTAAGTTTCCTGAGGCCTCCCCAGCCATGTGAAACTGTGAGTCAAAGAAACTTCTTTCCTTTCTAAATTACCCAGTCTCAGATATTTCTTTATAGCAGTGTCAGAACATACTAATACATGTGTATTGCTCAGAGTTCATGAGTCACAATTAAAATTTTTCATCAATTCCTTCTTTGTGACCTTTACCATAGACCTTTCAATGAAAGGGCTGAAAAGAAAACTCTACTAGTGTGAGCTGAGAAGCAAACATGCTTGTCCTGTGAGATTATACATATAAAATCTTTCTTTTATTTTAAAGTGCTAAGATGCAGCTAAATTATCATCTCCTTTCTGAAGTCCTCTTTAACTTTTCAGACTGAGAAATGTGTTCTTATTCTTAATATCAAATATCTTTTTTGTTAATAAGGTATCACTCATAGATGTTGACCACTTTGAGAAAAGTTATTTCTTTTCTTCTTACCTTTCTTCCAAAGCAATGTCTATGTATATCACAGTGAATAATAAAATTTTTGAGCATTCTCAATTGAACTGAAAGATAACAGTCAATTTCATTGAATTCATAATTCTGCATACATTATTCTTAAATATTAAGGGATTTATATTTTTCTTAATAAGACCTTGATTTATTCATAACTAATAATATTTTAACACTATGTCAACTGCTCAAATATTTGGGGAAAATATAACACCACATTTAGAAATTTGTTCACATGCAAGTATATTAGATAAATTCATAATGTTTTCATAAAGATCCTGTATTATTTGGAGGCTGTTTATGTTGTCAAAGCTAAGCAGCAGGAGACTATTTTCACACTACTTAGAAATGTTAAAAATTTCGTTCATGTGGGGGTGTGTAAACAATTTTAAATAATAACATTTTATCTGAACTTTATTCAAGCTGTGGGGAAACATGAAGTAAAACTGAATATAGAACTGAAAGTGCCTATTCTTGCTATCAAATATTCTTGAAAACTGCAGAGAATGGATGTTAAGTGTTCTCACCACAAAGGAGGTAATGCATTTGTTAATA